>NW_028294886.1:0-123940 GCF_964341445.2 Mesoplodon mirus | reverse complement strand
TTTTTTCTATGTTCTCAGGGTTTATTGTTTTGATCTTCTGATGTCAATTAAAACACTTGGTTATTCATTTTAATAAATATTTTACTTATAAAGATTTGAACTTTTGAAGATTCCAGCTTTCTTGTAAGTTTCTAAGGGTCAGGTCCTCTCCATTGTTGCTGGCCTAAGGTTTAGTTCACCATATAGCAATGTATATATTGACCTATTTTCCCCTCGACTTTCTGTGATTCCCTACATCTCACCTTTCTTTGCAGACAAGCCATTTGAAATACCCTTAACTTATTTCACAGCCAATAAGTCATTGAAATAATGTGTATTTTTTAGAGAAATCTTCTTATATAATTAGGCAGAAAATCTCACCTGCCATAGTTTTCAAAACAGCATAATTTCACTCTTCTCAATGCTTAATCTGTTGTATTACACAACCTTTGAGTATTTAGCTTTATCAATGACATGTACTTTAAAAATGTTTTAGAGATCCTACCAGTCTTTGAAAACATCCTTGTTCCTGGTTTCAGTTCCAGTTTTATGTATATATTCTGCCTTGCACCTGATTATTCCAACAATTGATGGATGGCCTTGGGAATCTAATTCTGGTATTGATAGTCTTTACTGATTGTCTCCCCTCATAGCTGATTTCTTCATTATTGTGTAAATTTAGATCATGAGCTCATGTTTAGCTAAACAGCTGACCTTGTAAGACGCTTAGGTGTGAACGCTCGTAAGCTTCCGCAGAAAGACGGCAAAGATTTATTTGTGTCCCTCCAATGAGTTGCCCACGAGGACACCGTTTTCTACAAGTGTTGGTCCAATACTCCCTCTAGAGGCAGGGGACTCCGACAGGGCTGATTGGCGGCCCCCGATCTGGGGCAGGGGCAGTGGGCAGCCTGTGGCCCGGGCAGGAGCCTCTTTGCATGTGTCCCTGGGACACATCTGCCTGCGAACTTCGGTCACCTGGCAGGAAGCTACGATACCCAGACCTATGGTTAGCTGTGCAGTGAGGTGTACTGTGAGGACAGGTTCCACACACACTTCAAGTAAGAGGTCGGCCTGAGTGGAAAGGTGAGAGTTTGGGCAGCTGTGCAGACAAAGAAGGCGCCCTTTGGCCTGGGCCTAAATGCTTGTGACAGCCCACTGGACCTGCCGTGCTCTGAGGGCCCTGCCCTGGGCCCCCTGCTCCCCTGCCCTTTGTTCAGTCACAGCAGAGATGGCCACACCCAATCCTTCAGTGAGGGCAGAATTCCAACCACCCTCAGCCCCGCCCCCTCTCCGCAGGTTACCATGGACTACAGAGGCTGCATCCTGAGGCCAGGGCGTTCCGAGAATGCCAAGGGCAGACATGATGACCTTAAATGATTTCCTCTTGTGTCAGGATTGGTAAACTTTAGGAGCTAGGAAATGGTCCACTTTACAGAAATGTTCAAATTTACTGGCATTTCATATATTCTCTGCTATAACATTGTCCTGATTCTTTCTGTATATTCTTTACTTATGTTTTTGTTTTCCTTAATCAAAGTGTGTCTTTTCAATCTTTTCAAAGAAGATTCTTTGGACTTACTAAATCACCTGAATTTTATACGTTTTCTGTTGTATTAAGTTCTGCTCATATCTTTATTTATCTTTTTTCTATGTTCTCAGGGTTTATTGTTTTGATCTTCTGATGTCAATTAAAACACTTGGTTATTCATTTTAATAAATATTTTACTTATAAAGATTTGAACTTTTGAAGATTCCAGCTTTCTTGTAAGTTTCTAAGGGTCAGGTCCTCTCCATTGTTGCTGGCCTAAGGTTTAGTTCACCATATAGCAATGTATATATTGACCTATTTTCCCCTCGACTTTCTGTGATTCCCTACATCTCACCTTTCTTTGCAGACAAGCCATTTGAAATACCCTTAACTTATTTCACAGCCAATAAGTCATTGAAATAATGTGTATTTTTTAGAGAAATCTTCTTATATAATTAGGCAGAAAATCTCACCTGCCATAGTTTTCAAAACAGCATAATTTCACTCTTCTCAATGCTTAATCTGTTGTATTACACAACCTTTGAGTATTTAGCTTTATCAATGACATGTACTTTAAAAATGTTTTAGAGATCCTACCAGTCTTTGAAAACATCCTTGTTCCTGGTTTCAGTTCCAGTTTTATGTATATATTCTGCCTTGCACCTGATTATTCCAACAATTGATGGATGGCCTTGGGAATCTAATTCTGGTATTGATAGTCTTTACTGATTGTCTCCCCTCATAGCTGATTTCTTCATTATTGTGTAAATTTAGATCATGAGCTCATGTTTAGCTAAACAGCTGACCTTGTAAGACGCTTAGGTGTGAACGCTCGTAAGCTTCCGCAGAAAGACGGCAAAGATTTATTTGTGTCCCTCCAATGAGTTGCCCACGAGGACACCGTTTTCTACAAGTGTTGGTCCAATACTCCCTCTAGAGGCAGGGGACTCCGACAGGGCTGATTGGCGGCCCCCGATCTGGGGCAGGGGCAGTGGGCAGCCTGTGGCCCGGGCAGGAGCCTCTTTGCATGTGTCCCTGGGACACATCTGCCTGCGAACTTCGGTCACCTGGCAGGAAGCTACGATACCCAGACCTATGGTTAGCTGTGCAGTGAGGTGTACTGTGAGGACAGGTTCCACACACACTTCAAGTAAGAGGTCGGCCTGAGTGGAAAGGTGAGAGTTTGGGCAGCTGTGCAGACAAAGAAGGCGCCCTTTGGCCTGGGCCTAAATGCTTGTGACAGCCCACTGGACCTGCCGTGCTCTGAGGGCCCTGCCCTGGGCCCCCTGCTCCCCTGCCCTTTGTTCAGTCACAGCAGAGATGGCCACACCCAATCCTTCAGTGAGGGCAGAATTCCAACCACCCTCAGCCCCGCCCCCTCTCCGCAGGTTACCATGGACTACAGAGGCTGCATCCTGAGGCCAGGGCGTTCCGAGAATGCCAAGGGCAGACATGATGACCTTAAATGATTTCCTCTTGTGTCAGGTTTGGTAAACTTTAGGAGCTAGGAAATGGTCCACTTTACAGAAACGTTCAAATTTACTGGCATTTCATATATTCTCTGCTATAACATTGTCCTGATTCTTTCTGTATATTCTTTACTTATGTTTTTGTTTTCCTTAATCAAAGTGTGTCTTTTCAATCTTTTCAAAGAAGATTCTTTGGACTTACTAAATCACCTGAATTTTATACGTTTTCTGTTGTATTAAGTTCTGCTCATATCTTTATTTATCTTTTTTCTATGTTCTCAGGGTTTCTTGTTTTGATCTTCTGATGTCAATTAAAACACTTGGTTATTCATTTTAATAAATATTTTACTTATAAAGATTTGAACTTTTGAAGATTCCAGCTTACTTGTAAGTTTCTAAGGGTCAGGTCCTCTCCATTGTTGCTGGCCTAAGGTTTAGTTCACCATATAGCAATGTATATATTGACCTATTTTCCCCTCGACTTTCTGTGATTCCCTACATCTCACCTTTCTTTGCAGACAAGCCATTTGAAATACCCTTAACGTATTTCACAGCCAATAAGTCATTGAAATAATGTGTATTTTTTAGAGAAATCTTCTTATATAATTAGGCAGAAAATCTCACCTGCCATAGTTTTCAAAACAGCATAATTTCACTCTTCTCAATGCTTAATCTGTTGTATTACACAACCTTTGAGTATTTAGCTTTATCAATGACATGTACTTTAAAAATGTTTTAGAGATCCTACCAGTCTTTGAAAACATCCTTGTTCCTGGTTTCAGTTCCAGTTTTATGTATATATTCTGCCTTGCACCTGATTATTCCAACAATTGATGGATGGCCTTGGGAATCTAATTCTGGTATTGATAGTCTTTACTGATTGTCTCCCCTCGTAGCTGATTTCTTCATTATTGTGTAAATTTAGATCATGAGCTCATGTTTAGCTAAACAGCTGACCTTGTAAGACGCTTAGGTGTGAACGCTCGTAAGCTTCCGCAGAAAGACGGCAAAGATTTATTTGTGTCCCTCCAATGAGTTGCCCACGAGGACACCGTTTTCTACAAGTGTTGGTCCAATACTCCCTCTAGAGGCAGGGGACTCCGACAGGGCTGATTGGCGGCCCCCGATCTGGGGCAGGGGCAGTGGGCAGCCTGTGGCCCTGGCAGGAGCCTCTTTTCATGTGTCCCTGGGACACATCTGCCTGCGAACTTTGGTCACCTGGCAGGAAGCTACGATGCCCAGACCTATGGTTAGCTGTGCAGCGAGGTGTACTGTGAGGACAGGTTCCACACACACTTCAAGTAAGAGGTCGGCCTGAGTGGAAAGGTGAGAGTTTGGGCAGCTGTGCAGACAAAGAAGGCGCCCTTTGGCCTGGGCCTAAATGCTTGTGACAGACCACTGGACCTGCCGTGATCGGAGGGCCCTGCCCTGGGCCCCCTGCTCCCCTGCCCTTTGTTCAGTCACAGCGGAGATGGCCACACCCACTCCTTCAGTGAGGGCAGAGTTCCAACCAACCTCATCCCCGCCCCCTCTCCGCAGGTTACCATGGACTACAGAGGCTGCATCCTGAGGCCAGGGCGTTCCGAGAATGCCAAGGGCAGACATGATGACCTTAAATGATTTCCTCTTGTGTCAGGTTTGGTAAACATTAGGAGCTAGGAAATGGTCCACTTACAGAAATGTTCAAATTTACTGGCATTTCATATATTCTCTGCTATAACATTGTCCTGATTCTCTCTGTATATTCTTTACTTATGTTTTTGTTTTCCTTAATCAAAGTGTGTCTTTTCAATCTTTTCAAAGAAGATTCTTTGGACTTACTAAATCACCTGAATTTTATACGTTTTCTGTTGTATTAAGTTCTGCTCATATCTTTATTTATCTTTTTTCTATGTTCTCAGGGTTTATTGTTTTGATCTTCTGATGTCAATTAAAACACTTGGTTATTCATTTTAATAAATATTTTACTTATAAAGATTTGAACTTTTGAAGATTCCAGCTTTCTTGTAAGTTTCTAAGGGTCAGGTCCTCTCCATTGTTGCTGGCCTAAGGTTTAGTTCACCATATAGCAATGTATATATTGACCTATTTTCCCCTCGACTTTCTGTGATTCCCTATATCTCACCTTTCTTTGCAGACAAGCCATTTGAAATACCCTTAACTTATTTCACAGCCAATAAGTCATTGAAATAATGTGTATTTTTCGAGAAATCTTCTTATATAATTAGGCAGAAAATCTCACCTGCCATAGTTTTCAAAACAGCATAATTTCACTCTTCTCAATGCTTAATCTGTTGTATTACACAACCTTTGAGTATTTAGCTTTATCAATGACATGTACTTTAAAAATGTTTTAGAGATCCTACCAGTCTTTGAAAACATCCTTGTTCCTTGTTTCAGTTCCAGTTTTATGTATATATTCTGCCTTGCACCTGATTATTCCAACAATTGATGGATGGCCTTGGGAATCTAATTCTGGTATTGATAGTCTTTACTGATTGTCTCCCCTCATAGCTGATTTCTTCATTATTGTGTAAATTTAGATCATGAGCTCATGTTTAGCTAAACAGCTGACCTTGTAAGACGCTTAGGTGTGAACGCTCGTAAGCTTCCGCAGAAAGACGGCAAAGATTTATTTGTGTCCCTCCAATGAGTTGCCCACGAGGACACCGTTTTCTACAAGTGTTGGTCCAATACTCCCTCTAGAGGCAGGGGACTCCGACAGGGCTGATTGGCGGCCCCCGATCTGGGGCAGGGGCAGTGGGCAGCCTGTGGCCCGGGCAGGAGCCTCTTTGCATGTGTCCCTGGGACACATCTGCCTGCGAACTTCGGTCACCTGGCAGGAAGCTACGATACCCAGACCTATGGTTAGCTGTGCAGTGAGGTGTACTGTGAGGACAGGTTCCACACACACTTCAAGTAAGAGGTCGGCCTGAGTGGAAAGGTGAGAGTTTGGGCAGCTGTGCAGACAAAGAAGGCGCCCTTTGGCCTGGGCCTAAATGCTTGTGACAGCCCACTGGACCTGCCGTGCTCTGAGGGCCCTGCCCTGGGCCCCCTGCTCCCCTGCCCTTTGTTCAGTCACAGCAGAGATGGCCACACCCAATCCTTCAGTGAGGGCAGAATTCCAACCACCCTCAGCCCCGCCCCCTCTCCGCAGGTTACCATGGACTACAGAGGCTGCATCCTGAGGCCAGGGCGTTCCGAGAATGCCAAGGGCAGACATGATGACCTTAAATGATTTCCTCTTGTGTCAGGTTTGGTAAACTTTAGGAGCTAGGAAATGGTCCACTTTACAGAAACGTTCAAATTTACTGGCATTTCATATATTCTCTGCTATAACATTGTCCTGATTCTTTCTGTATATTCTTTACTTATGTTTTTGTTTTCCTTAATCAAAGTGTGTCTTTTCAATCTTTTCAAAGAAGATTCTTTGGACTTACTAAATCACCTGAATTTTATACGTTTTCTGTTGTATTAAGTTCTGCTCATATCTTTATTTATCTTTTTTCTATGTTCTCAGGGTTTATTGTTTTGATCTTCTGATGTCAATTAAAACACTTGGTTATTCATTTTAATAAATATTTTACTTATAAAGATTTGAACTTTTGAAGATTCCAGCTTACTTGTAAGTTTCTAAGGGTCAGGTCCTCTCCATTGTTGCTGGCCTAAGGTTTAGTTCACCATATAGCAATGTATATATTGACCTATTTTCCCCTCGACTTTCTGTGATTCCCTACATCTCACCTTTCTTTGCAGACAAGCCATTTGAAATACCCTTAACGTATTTCACAGCCAATAAGTCATTGAAATAATGTGTATTTTTTAGAGAAATCTTCTTATATAATTAGGCAGAAAATCTCACCTGCCATAGTTTTCAAAACAGCATAATTTCACTCTTCTCAATGCTTAATCTGTTGTATTACACAACCTTTGAGTATTTAGCTTTATCAATGACATGTACTTTAAAAATGTTTTAGAGATCCTACCAGTCTTTGAAAACATCCTTGTTCCTTGTTTCAGTTCCAGTTTTATGTATATATTCTGCCTTGCACCTGATTATTCCAACAATTGATGGATGGCCTTGGGAATCTAATTCTGGTATTGATAGTCTTTACTGATTGTCTCCCCTCGTAGCTGATTTCTTCATTATTGTGTAAATTTAGATCATGAGCTCATGTTTAGCTAAACAGCTGACCTTGTAAGACGCTTAGGTGTGAACGCTCGTAAGCTTCCGCAGAAAGACGGCAAAGATTTATTTGTGTCCCTCCAATGAGTTGCCCACGAGGACACCGTTTTCTACAAGTGTTGGTCCAATACTCCCTCTAGAGGCAGGGGACTCCGACAGGGCTGATTGGCGGCCCCCGATCTGGGGCAGGGGCAGTGGGCAGCCTGTGGCCCTGGCAGGAGCCTCTTTTCATGTGTCCCTGGGACACATCTGCCTGCGAACTTTGGTCACCTGGCAGGAAGCTACGATGCCCAGACCTATGGTTAGCTGTGCAGCGAGGTGTACTGTGAGGACAGGTTCCACACACACTTCAAGTAAGAGGTCGGCCTGAGTGGAAAGGTGAGAGTTTGGGCAGCTGTGCAGACAAAGAAGGCGCCCTTTGGCCTGGGCCTAAATGCTTGTGACAGACCACTGGACCTGCCGTGATCGGAGGGCCCTGCCCTGGGCCCCCTGCTCCCCTGCCCTTTGTTCAGTCACAGCGGAGATGGCCACACCCACTCCTTCAGTGAGGGCAGAGTTCCTACCAACCTCATCCCCGCCCCCTCTCCGCAGGTTACCATGGACTACAGAGGCTGCATCCTGAGGCCAGGGCGTTCCGAGAATGCCAAGGGCAGACATGATGACCTTAAATGATTTCCTCTTGTGTCAGGTTTGGTAAACATTACGAGCTAGGAAATGGTCCACTTACAGAAATGTTCAAATTTACTGGCATTTCATATATTCTCTGCTATAACATTGTCCTGATTCTCTCTGTATATTCTTTACTTATGTTTTTGTTTTCCTTAATCAAAGTGTGTCTTTTCAATCTTTTCAAAGAAGATTCTTTGGACTTACTAAATCACCTGAATTTTATACGTTTTCTGTTGTATTAAGTTCTGCTCATATCTTTATTTATCTTTTTTCTATGTTCTCAGGGTTTATTGTTTTGATCTTCTGATGTCAATTAAAACACTTGGTTATTCATTTTAATAAATATTTTACTTATAAAGATTTGAACTTTTGAAGATTCCAGCTTTCTTGTAAGTTTCTAAGGGTCAGGTCCTCTCCATTGTTGCTGGCCTAAGGTTTAGTTCACCATATAGCAATGTATATATTGACCTATTTTCCCCTCGACTTTCTGTGATTCCCTACATCTCACCTTTCTTTGCAGACAAGCCATTTGAAATACCCTTAACTTATTTCACAGCCAATAAGTCATTGAAATAATGTGTATTTTTAGAGAAATCTTCTTATATAATTAGGCAGAAAATCTCACCTGCCATAGTTTTCAAAACAGCATAATTTCACTCTTCTCAATGCTTAATCTGTTGTATTACACAACCTTTGAGTATTTAGCTTTATCAATGACATGTACTTTAAAAATGTTTTAGAGATCCTACCAGTCTTTGAAAACATCCTTGTTCCTTGTTTCAGTTCCAGTTTTATGTATATATTCTGCCTTGCACCTGATTATTCCAACAATTGATGGATGGCCTTGGGAATCTAATTCTGGTATTGATAGTCTTTACTGATTGTCTCCCCTCGTAGCTGATTTCTTCATTATTGTGTAAATTTAGATCATGTGCTCATGTTTAGCTAAACAGCTGACCTTGTAAGACGCTTAGGTGTGAACGCTCGTAAGCTTCCGCAGAAAGACGGCAAAGATTTATTTTTGTCCCTCCAATGAGTTGCCCACGAGGACACCGTTTTCTACAAGTGTTGGTCCAATACTCCCTCTAGAGGCAGGGGACTCCGACAGGGCTGGTTGGCGGCCCCCGATCTGGGGCAGGGGCAGTGGGCAGCCTGTGGCCCGGGCAGGAGCCTCTTTTCATGTGTCCCTGGGACACATCTGCCTGCGAACTTCGGTCACCTGGCAGGAAGCTACGATGCCCAGACCTATGGTTAGCTGTGCAGGGAGGTGTACTGTGAGGACAGGTTCCACACACACTTCGAGTAAGAGGTCGGCCTGAGTGGAAAGGTGAGAGTTTGGGCAGCTGTGCAGACAAAGAAGGCGCCCTTTGGCCTGGGCCTAAATGCTTGTGACACCCCACTGGACCTGCCGTGCTCTGAGGGCCCTGCCCTGGGCCCCCTGCTCCCCTGCCCTTTGTTCAGTCACAGCAGAGATGGCCACACCCACTCCTTCAGTGAGGGCAGAGTTCCAACCACCCTCAGCCCCGCCCCCTCTCCACAGGTTACCATGGACTACAGAGGCTGCATCCTGAGGCTAGGGCGTTCCGAGAATGCCAAGGGCAGACATGATGACCTTAAATGATTTCCTCTTGTGTCAGGTTTGGTAAACTTTAGGAGCTAGGAAATGGTCCACTTTACAGAAATGTTCAAATTTACTGGCATTTCATATATTCTCTGCTATAACATTGTCCTGATTCTTTCTGTATATTCTATACTTATGTTTTTGTTTTCCTTAATCAAAGTGTGTCTTTTCAATCTTTTCAAAGAAGTTTCTTTGGACTTACTAAATCACCTGAATTTTATACGTTTTCTGTTGTATTAAGTTCTGCTCAAATCTTTATTTATCTTTTTTCTATGTTCTCAGGGTTTATTGTTTTGATCTTCTGATGTCAATTAAAACACTTGGTTATTCATTTTAATAAATATTTTACTTATAAAGATTTGAACTTTTGAAGATTCCAGCTTACTTGTAAGTTTCTAAGGGTCAGGTCCTCTCCATTGTTGCTGGCCTAAGGTTTTGTTCACCATATAGCAATGTATATATTGACCTATTTTCCCCTCGACTTTCTGTGATTCCCTACATCTCACCTTTCTTTGCAGACAAGCCATTTGAAATACCCTTAACTTATTTCACAGCCAATAAGTCATTGAAATAATGTGTATTTTTAGAGAAAACCTCTTATATAATTAGGCAGAAAATCTCACATGCCATAGTTTTCAAAACAGCATAATTTCACTCTTCTCAATGCTTAATCTGTTGTATTACACAACCTTTGAGTATTTAGCTTTATCAATGACATGTACTTTAAAAATGTTTTAGAGATCCTACCAGTCTTTGAAAACATCCTTGTTCCTTGTTTCAGTTCCAGTTTTATGTATATATTCTGCCTTGCACCTGATTATTCCAACAATTGATGGATGGCCTTGGGAATCTAATTCTGGTATTGATAGTCTTTACTGATTGTCTCCCCTCGTAGCTGATTTTTTCATTATTGTGTAAATTTAGATCATGAGCTCATGTTTAGCTAAACAGCTGAACTTGTAAGACGCTTAGGTGTGAACGCTCGTAAGCTTCAGGAGAAAGTCGGCAAAATTTATTTGTGTCCCTCCAATGAGTTGCCCACGAGGACACCGTTTTCTACAAGTGTTGGTCCAATACTCCCTCTAGAGGAAGGGGACTCCGACAGGGCTGATTAGCGGCCCCCGATCTTGGGCAGGGGCAGTGGGCAGCCTGTGGCCCGGGCAGGAGCCTCTTTGCATGTGTCCCTGGGACACATCTGCCTGCGAACTTCGGTCACCTGGCAGGAAGCTACGATGCCCAGACCTATGGTTAGCTGTGCAGCGAGGTGTACTGTGAGGACAGGTTCCACACACACTTCAAGTAAGAGGTCGGCCTGAGTGGAAAGGTGAGAGTTTGGGCAGCTGTGCAGACAAAGAAGGCGCCCTTTGGCCTGGGCCTAAATGCTTGTGACAGCCCACTGGTCCTGCCGTGCTCTGAGGGCCCTGCCCTGGCCCCCCTGCTCCCCTGCCCTTTGTTCAGTCACAGCGGAGATGGAAACACCCACTCCTTCATTGAGGGCAGAGTTCCCACCAACCTCAGCCCCGCCCCCTCTCCGCAGGTTACCATGGACTACAGAGGCTGCATCCTGAGGCCAGGGCGTTCCGAGAATGCCAAGGGCAGACATGATGACCTTAAATGATTTCCTCTTGTGTCAGGTTTGGTAAACTTTAGGAGCTAGGAAATGGTCCACTTACAGAAATGTTCAAATTTACTGGCATTTCATATATTCTCTGCTATAACATTGTCCTGATTCTTTCTGTATATTCTTTACTTATGTTTTTGTTTTCCTTAATCAAAGTGTGTCTTTTCAATCTTTTCAAAGAAGATTCTTTGGACTTACTAAATCACCTCAATTTTATACGTTTTCTGTTGTATTAAGTTCTGCTCATATCTTTATTTATCTTTTTTCTATGTTCTCAGGGTTTATTGTTTTGATCTTCTGATGTCAATTAAAACACTTGGTTATTCATTTTCATAAATATTTTACTTATAAAGATTTGAACTTTTGAAGATTCCAGCTTACTTGTAAGTTTCTAAGGGTCAGGTCCTCTCCATTGTTGCTGGCCTAAGGTTTAGTTCACCATATAGCAATGTATATATTGACCTATTTTCCCCTCGACTTTCTGTGATTCCCTACATCTCACCTTTCTTTGCAGACAAGCCATTTGAAATACCCTTAACTTATTTCACAGCCAATAAGTCATTGAAATAATGTGTATTTTTTAGAGAAATCTTCTTATATAATTAGGCAGAAAATCTCACCTGCCATAGTTTTCAAAACAGCATAATTTCACTCTTCTCAATGCTTAATCTGTTGTATTACACAACCTTTGAGTATTTAGCTTTATCAATGACATGTACTTTAAAAATGTTTTAGAGATCCTACCAGTCTTTGAAAACATCCTTGTTCCTGGTTTCAGTTCCAGTTTTATGGATATTTTCTGCCTTGCACCTGACTATTCCAACAATTGATGGATGGCCTTGGGAATCTAATACTGGTATTGATAGTTTTTGCTGATTATCTCCCCTTGTAGCTGATTTCTTCATTATTGTGTAAATTTAGATCATGAGCTCATGTTTAGCTATACAGCTGACCTTGTAAAACGCTTAGGTGTGAACGCTCGTAAGCTTCAGCAGAAAGTCGGCAAAGATTTATTTGTGTCCCTCCAATGAGTTGCCCGGGAGAACTCCGTTTTCTACAAGTGTTGGTCCAATACTCCCTCAATAGGCAGGGGACTCCGACAGGGCTGCTTGGCGGCCCCCGATCTGGGGTTGGGGCAGTAGGCGGCCTGTGGCCCAGGCAGAAGCCTCTCTTCATGTGTCCCAGGGACCCATCTGCCTGCGAACTTCGGTCACCTGGCAGGAAGCTATGATGCCCAGACCTATGGTTAGCTGAGCAGCGAGGTGTACTGTGCGGACAGGTTCCACACACACTTCAAGTAAGAAGTCGGCCTGAGTGGAAAGGTGAGAGTTTGGGCAGCTGTGCAGACAAAGAAGGCGCCCTTTGCCCTGGGCCTAAATGCTTGTGACACCCCACTGGACATGCCGGGCTCTGAGGGCCCTGCCCTGGGCCACCTGCTCCCCTGCCCTTTGTTCAGTCACAGCAGAGATGGCCACACCCACTCCCTCAGTGAGGGCAGTGTTCCAACCTCCCTCAGCCCCGCCCCCTCTCCGCAGGTTACCATGGACTACAGATGCTGCATCCGGAGGCCAGGGTGTTCCGAGAATGACAAGGGCAGACATGATGACCTTAAATTATTTCCTCTTGTGTCAGGTTTGGTAAACTTTAGGAGCTAGGAAATGGTCCACTTTACAGAAATGTTCAAATTTACTGGCATTTCTTATATTCTCTGCTATAACATTGTCCTGATTCTTTCTGTATATTCTTTACTTATGTTTTTCTTTTCCTTAATCAAAGTGTGTCTTTTCAATCTTTTCAAAGAAGATTCTTTGGACTTACTAAATCACCTCAATTTTATACGTTTTCTGTTGTATTAAGTTCTGCTCATATCTTTATTTATCTTTTTTCTATGTTCTCAGGGTTTATTGTTTTGATCTTCTGATGTCAATTAAAACACTTGGTTATTCATTTTAATAAATATTTTACTTATAAAGATTTGAACTTTTGAAGATTCCAGCTTACTTGTAAGTTTCTAAGGGTCAGGTCCTCTCCATTGTTGCTGGCCTAAGGTTTAGTTCACCATATAGCAATGTATATATTGACCTATTTTCCCCTCGACTTTCTGTGATTCCCTACATCTCACCTTTCTTTGCAGACAAGCCATTTGAAATACCCTTAACTTATTTCACAGCCAATAAGTCATTGAAATAATGTGTATTTTTTAGAGAAATCTTCTTATATAATTAGGCAGAAAATCTCACCTGCCATAGTTTTCAAAACAGCATAATTTCACTCTTCTCAATGCTTAATCTGTTGTATTACACAACCTTTGAGTATTTAGCTTTATCAATGACATGTACTTTAAAAATGTTTTAGAGATCCTTCCAGTCTTTGAAAACATCCTTGTTCCTGGTTTCAGTTCCCGTTTTATGTATATTTTCTGCCTTGCACCTGACTATTCCAACAATTGATGGATGGCCTTGGGAATCTAATTCTGGTATTGATAGATTTTGCTGATTGTCTCCCCTTGTAGCTGATTTCTTCATTATTGTGTAAATTTAGATCATGAGCTCATGTTTAGCTAAACAGCTGACCTTGTAAGACGCTTAGGTGTGAACGCTCGTAAGCTTCAGCAGAAAGTCGGCAAAGATTTATTTGTGTCCCTCCAATGAGTTGCCCGGGAGAACCCCGTTTTCTACAAGTGTTGGTCCAATACTCCCTCAATAGGCAGGGGACTCTGACAGGTCTGATTGGCGGCCCCCGATCTGAGGCAGGGGCAGTGGGCGGCCAGTGGCCCAGGCAGAAGCCTCTCTGCATGTGTCCCAGGGACCCATCTGCCTGCGAACTTCGGTCACCTGGCAGGAAGCTACGATGCCCAGAACTATGGTTAGCTGAGCAGCGAGGTGTACTGTGCAGACAGGTTCCACACACACTTCAAGTAAAAGGTCGGCCTGAGTGGAAAGGTGAGAGTTTGGGCAGCTGTGCAGACAAAGAAGGCGCCCTTTGCCCTGGGCCTAAATGCTTGTGACACCCTTCTGGACCTGCCGGGCTCTGAGGGCCCTGCCCTGGGCACCCTGCTCCCCTGCCCTTTGTTCAGTCACAGCAGAGATGGCCACACACACTCCCTCAGTGAGGCCAGAGTTCCAACCTCCCTCAGCCCCGCCCCCTCTCCGCAGGTTACCATGGACTACAGAGGCTGCATTCTGAGGCCAGGGCGTTCCGAGAAGGCCAAGGGCAGACATGATGACCTTAAATGATTTCCTCTTGTGTCAGGTTTGGTAAACTTTAGGAGCTAGGAAATGGTCCACTTTACAGAAATATTCAAATTTACTGGCATTTCATATATTCTCCACTATAACATTGTCCTGATTCTTTCTGTATATTCTTTACTTATGTTTTTGTTTTCCTTAATCAAAGTGTGTCTTTTCAATCTTTTCAAAGAAGATTCTTTGGACTTACTAAATCACCTCAATTTTATATGTTTTCTGTTGTATTAAGTTCTGCTCATATCTTTATGTATCTTTTTTCTATGTTCTCTGGGTTTATTGTTTTGATCTTCTGATGTCAATTAAAACACTTGGTTATTCATTTTAATAAATATTTTACTTATAATGATTTGAACTTTTGAAGATTCCAGCTTACTTGTAAGTTTCTAAGGGTCAGGTCCTCTCCATTGTTGCTGGCCTAAGGTTTAGTTCACCATATAGCAATGTATATATTGACCTATTTTCCCCTCGACTTTCTGTGATTCCCTACATCTCACCTTTCTTTGCAGACAAGCCATTTGAAATACCCTTAACTTATTTCACAGCCAATAAGTCATTGAAATAATGTGTATTTTTTAGAGAAATCTTATATATAATTAGGCAGAAAATCTCACCTGCCATAGTTTTCAAAACAGCATAATTTCACTCTTCTCAATGCTTAATCTGTTGTATTACACAACCTTTGAGTATTTAGCTTTATCAATGACATGTACTTTAAAAATGTTTTAGAGATCCTACCAGTCTTTGAAAACATCCTTGTTCCTTGTTTCAGTTCCAGTTTTATGTATATTTTCTGCCTTGCACCTGACTATTCCAACAATTGATGGATGGCCTTGGGAATCTAATTCTGGTATTGATAGTTTTTGCTGATTGTCTCCCCTTGTAGCTGATTTCTTCATTATTGTGTAAATTTAGATCATGAGCTCATGTTTAGGTAAACAGCTGACCTTGTAAGACGCTTAGGTGTGAACGCTCGTAAGCTTCAGCAGAAAGTCGGCAAAGATTTATTTGTGTCCCTCCAATGAGTTGCCCGGGAGAACCCCTTTTTCTACAAGTGTTGGTCCAATACTCCCTCAATAGGCATGGGACTCCGACAGGGCTGCTTGGCGGCCCCCAATCTGGGGCCGGGGCAGTGGGCGGCCTGTGGCTCAGGCAGAAGCCTCTCTGCATGTGTCCCAGGGACCCATCTGCCTGCAAACTTCGGTCACCTGGCAGGAAGCTATGATGCCCAGACCTATGGTTAGCTGAGCAGCGAGGTGTACTGTGCGGACAGGTTCCACACACACTTCAAGTAAGAGGTCGGCCTGAGTGGAAAGGTGAGAGTTTGGGCAGCTTTGCAGACAAAGAAGGCGCCCTTTGCCCTGGACCTAAATGCTTGTGAAACCCCACTGGACCTGCCGGGCTCTGAGGGCCCTGCCCTGGGCCCCCTGCTCCCCTGCCCTTTGTTCAGTCACAGCAGAGATGGCCACACCCACTCCCTCAGTGAGGGCAGAGTTCCAACCTGCCTCAGCCCCGCCCCCTCTCCGCAGGTTACCATGGACTACAGAGGCTGCATTCTGAGGCCAGGGCGTTCCGAGAATGCCAAGGGCAGACATGATGACCTTAAATGATTTCCTCTTGTGTCAGGTTTGGTCAACTTTAGGAGCTAGGAAATGGTCCACTTCACAGAAATGTTCAAATTTACTGGCATTTCTTATATTCTCTGCGATAACATTGTCCTGATTCTTTCTGTATATTCTTTACTTATGTTTTTGTTTTCCTTAATCAAAGTGTGTCTTTTCAATCTTTTCAAAGAAGATTCTTTGGACTTACTAAATCACCTCAATTTTATACGTTTTCTGTTGTATTAAGTTCTGCACATATCTTTATGTATCTTTTTTCTATGTTCTCAGGGTTTATTGTTTTGATCTTCTGATGTCAATTAAAACACTTGGTTATTCATTTTAATAAATATTTTACTTATAAAGATTTGAACTTTTGAAGATTCCAGCTTACTTGTAAGTTTCTAAGGGTCAGGTCCTCTCCATTGTTGCTGGCCTAAGGTTTAGTTCACCATATAGCAATGTATATATTGACCTATTTTCCCCTCGACTTTCTGTGATTCCCTACATCTCACCTTTCTTTGCAGACAAGCCATTTGAAATACCCTTAACGTATTTCACAGCCAATAAGTCATTGAAATAATGTGTATTTTTTAGAGAAATCTTCTTATATAATTAGGCAGAAAATCTCACTTGCCATAGTTTTCAAAACAGCATAATTTCACTCTTCTCAATGCTTAATCTGTTGTATTACACAACCTTTGAGTATTTAGCTTTATCAATGACATGTACTTTAAAAATGTTTTAGAGATCCTACCAGTCTTTGAAAACATCCTTGTTCCTGGTTTCAGTTCCAGTTTTATGTATGTTTTCTGCCTTGCACCTGACTATTCCAACAATTGATGGATGGCCTTGGGAATCTAATTCTGGTATTGATAGTTTTTGCTGATTATCTCCCCTTGTAGCTGATTTCTTCATTATTGTGTAAATTTAGATCATGAGCTCATGTTTAGCTAAACAGCTGACCTTGTAAGACGCTTAGGTGTGAACGCTCGTAAGCTTCAGCAGAAAGTCGGCAAAGATTTATTTGTGTCCCTCCAATGAGTTGCCCGGGAGAACCCCGTTTTCTACAAGTGTTGGTCCAATACTCCCTCAATAGGCAGGGGACTCCGACAGGGTTGCTTGGCGGCCCCCGATCTGGGACAGGGGCAATGGGCGGCCTGTGGCCCAGGCAGAAGCCTCTCTGCATGTGTCCCAGGGACCCATCTGCCTGCGAACTTCGGTCACCTGGCAGGAAGCTATGATTCCCAGACCTATGGTTAGCTGAGCAGCGAGGTGTACTGTGCGGACAGGTTCCACACACACTTCAAGTAAGAGGTCGGCCTGAGTGGAAAGGTGAGTGTTTGGGCAGCTGTGCAGACAAAGAAGGCGCCCTTTGCCCTGGGCCTAAATGCTTGTGACACCCCACTGGACCTGCCGGGCTCTGAGGGCCCTGCCCTGGGCCCCATGCTCCCCTGCCATTTGTTCAGTCACAGCAGAGATGGCCACACCCACTCCCTCAGTGAGGGCAGAGTTCCAACCTCCCTCAGCCCCGCCCCCTCTCCGCAGGTTACCATGGACTACAGAGGCTGCATTCTGAGGCCAGGGCGTTCCGAGAATGCCAAGGGCAGACATGATGACCTTAAATGATTTCCTCTTGTGTCAGGTTTGGTAAACTTTAGGAGCTAGGAAATGGTCCACTTTACAGAAATGTTCAAATTTACTGGCATTTCATATATTGTCCACTATAACATTGTCCTGATTCTTTCTGTATATTCTTTACTTATGTTTTTGTTTTCCTTAATCAAAGTGTGTCTTTTCAATCTTTTCAAAGAAGATTCTTTGGACTTACTAAATCACCTCAATTTTATACGTTTTCTGTTGTATTAAGTTCTGCTCATATCTTTATTTATCTTTTTTCTATGTTCTCAGGGTTTATTGTTTTGATCTTCTGATGTCAATTAAAACACTTGGTTATTCATTTTAATAAATATTTTACTTATAAAGATTTGAACTTTTGAAGATTCCAGCTTACTTGTAAGTTTCTAAGGGTCAGGTCCTCTCCATTGTTGCTGGCTATGGTTTAGTTCACCATATAGCAATGTATATATTGATGTATTTTCCCCTCGACTTTCTGTGATTCCCTACATCTCACCTTTCTTTGCAGACAAGCCATTTGAAATACCCTTAACTTATTTCACAGCCAATAAGTCATTGAAATAATGTGTATTTTTTAGAGAAATCTTCTTATATAATTAGGCAGAAAATCTCACCTGCCATAGTTTTCAAAACAGCATAATTTCACTCTTCTCAATGCTTAATCTGTTGTATTACACAACTTTGAGTATTTAGCTTTATCAATGACATGTACTTTAAAAATGTTTTAGAGATCCTACCAGTCTTTGAAAACATCCTTGTTCCTGGTTTCAGTTCCAGTTTTATGTATGTTTTCTGCCTTGCACCTGACTATTCCAACAATTGATGGATGGCCTTGGGAATCTAATTCTGGTATTGATAGTTTTTGCTGATTATCTCCCCTTGTAGCTGATTTCTTCATTATTGTGTAAATTTAGATCATGAGCTCATGTTTAGCTAAACAGCTGACCTTGTAAGACGCTTAGGTGTGAACGCTCGTAAGCTTCAGCAGAAAGTCGGCAAAGATTTATTTGTGTCCCTCCAATGAGTTGCCCGGGAGAACCCCGTTTTCTACAAGTGTTGGTCCAATACTCCCTCAATAGGCAGGGGACTCCGACAGGGTTGCTTGGCGGCCCCCGATCTGGGACAGGGGCAATGGGCGGCCTGTGGCCCAGGCAGAAGCCTCTCTGCATGTGTCCCAGGGACCCATCTGCCTGCGAACTTCGGTCACCTGGCAGGAAGCTATGATTCCCAGACCTATGGTTAGCTGAGCAGCGAGGTGTACTGTGCGGACAGGTTCCACACACACTTCAAGTAAGAGGTCGGCCTGAGTGGAAAGGTGAGTGTTTGGGCAGCTGTGCAGACAAAGAAGGCGCCCTTTGCCCTGGGCCTAAATGCTTGTGACACCCCACTGGACCTGCCGGGCTCTGAGGGCCCTGCCCTGGGCCCCATGCTCCCCTGCCCTTTGTTCAGTCACAGCAGAGATGGCCACACCCACTCCCTCAGTGAGGGCAGAGTTCCAACCTCCCTCAGCCCCGCCCCCTCTCCGCAGGTTACCATGGACTACAGAGGCTGCATTCTGAGGCCAGGGTGTTCCGAGAATGCCAAGGGCAGACATGATGACCTTAAATGATTTCCTCTTGTGTCAGGTTTGGTAAACTTTAGGAGCTAGGAAATGGTCCACTTTACAGAAATGTTCAAATTTACTGGCATTTCATATATTGTCCACTATAACATTGTCCTGATTCTTTCTGTATATTCTTTACTTATGTTTTTGTTTTCCTTAATCAAAGTGTGTCTTTTCAATCTTTTCAAAGAAGATTCTTTGGACTTACTAAATCACCTCAATTTTATACGTTTTCTGTTGTATTAAGTTCTGCTCATATCTTTATTTATCTTTTTTCTATGTTCTCAGGGTTTATTGTTTTGATCTTCTGATGTCAATTAAAACACTTGGTTATTCATTTTAATAAATATTTTACTTATAAAGATTTGAACTTTTGAAGATTCCAGCTTACTTGTAAGTTTCTAAGGGTCAGGTCCTCTCCATTGTTGCTGGCCTAAGGTTTAGTTCACCATATAGCAATGTATATATTGACCTATTTTCCCCTCGACTTTCGGTGATTCCCTACATCTCACCTTTCTTTGCAGACAAGCCATTTGAAATACCCTTAACTTATTTCACAGCCAATAAGTCATTGAAATAATGTGTATTTTTTAGAGAAATCTTCTTATATAATTAGGCAGAAAATCTCACCTGCCATAGTTTTCAAAACAGCATAATTTCACTCTTCTCAATGTTTATCTGTTGTATTACACAACCTTTGAGTATTTAGCTTTATCAATGACATGTACTTTAAAAATGTTTTAGAGATCCTACCAGTCTTTGAAAACATCCTTGTTCCTGGTTTCAGTTCCAGTTTTATGGATATTTTCTGCCTTGCACCTGACTATTCCAACAATTGATGGATGGCCTTGGGAATCTAATTCTGGTATTGATAGTTTTTGCTGATTGTCTCCCCTTGTAGCTGATTTCTTCATTATTGTGTAAATTTAGATCATGAGCTCATGTTTAGGTAAACAGCTGACCTTGTAAGACGCTTAGGTGTGAACGCTCGTAAGCTTCAGCAGAAAGTCGGCAAAGATTTATTTGTGTCCCTCCAATGAGTTGCCCGGGAGAACCCAGTTTTCTACAAGTGTTGGTCCAATAATCCCTCAATAGGCAGGGGACACCGACAGGGCTGATTGGCGGCCCCCGATCTGGGGCAGGGGCAGTGGGCAGCCTGAGGCCCAGGCAGAAGCCTCTCTGCATGTGTCCCAGGGACCCATCTGCCTGCGAACTTCGGTCACCTGGCAGGAAGCTATGATGCCCAGACCTATGGTTAGCTGAGCAGCGAGGTGTACTGTGCGGACAGGTTCCACACACACTTCAAGTAAGAGGTCGGCCTGAGTGGAAAGGTGAGAGTTTGGGCAGCTGTGCAGACAAAGAAGGCGCCCATTGCCCTGGGCCTAAATGCTTGTGACACCACACTGGACCTGCCGGGCTCTGAGGGCCCTGCCCTGGGCCCCCTGCTCCCCTGCCCTTTGTTAAGTCACAGCAGAGATGGCCACACCCACTCCCTCAGTGAGGGCAGAGTTCCAACCTCCCTCAGCCCCGCCCCCTCTCCGCAGGTTACCATGGACTACAGAGGCTGCATTCTGAGGCCAGGGCGTTCCGAGAATGCCAAGGGCAGACATGATGACCTTAAATGATTTCCTCTTGTGTCAGGTTTTGTAAACTTTAGGAGCTAGGAAATGGTCCACTTCACAGAAATGTTCAAATTTACTGGCATTTCTTATATTCTCTGCTATAACATTGTCCTGATTCTTTCTGTATATTCTTTACTTATGTTTTTGTTTTCCTTAATCAAAGTGTGTCTTTTCAATCTTTTCAAAGAAGATTCTTTGGACTTACTAAATCACCTCAATTTTATACGTTTTCTGTTGTATTAAGTTCTGCTCATATCTTTATGTATCTTTTTTCTATGTTCTCAGGGTTTATTGTTTTGATCTTCTGATGTCAATTAAAACACTTGGTTATTCATTTTAATAAATATTTTACTTATAAAGATTTGAACTTTTGAAGATTCCAGCTTACTTGTAAGTTTCTAAGGGTCAGGTCCTCTCCATTGTTGCTGGCCTAAGGTTTAGTTCACCATATAGCAATGTATATATTGACCTATTTTCCCCTCGACTTTCTGTGATTCCCTACATCTCACCTTTCTTTGCAGACAAGCCATTTGAAATACCCTTAACTTATTTCACAGCCAATAAGTCATTGAAATAATGTGTATTTTTAAGAGAAATCTTCTTATATAATTAGGCAGAAAATCTCACCTGCCATAGTTTTCAAAACAGCATAATTTCACTCTTCTCAATGCTTAATCTGTTGTATTACACAACCTTTGAGTACTTAGCTTTATCAATGACATGTACTTTAAAAATGTTTTAGAGATCCTACCAGTCTTTGAAAACATCCTTGTTCCTGGTTTCAGTTCCAGTTTTATGTATGTTTTCTGCCTTGCACCTGACTATTCCAACAATTGATGGATGGCCTTGGGAATCTAATTCTGGTATTGATAGTTTTTGCTGATTATCTCCCCTTGTAGCTGATTTCTTCATTATTGTGTAAATTTAGATCATGAGCTCATGTTTAGCTAAACAGCTGACCTTGTAAGACGCTTAGGTGTGAACGCTCGTAAGCTTCAGCAGAAAGTCGGCAAAGATTTATTTGTGTCCCTCCAATGAGTTGCCCGGGAGAACCCCGTTTTCTACAAGTGTTGGTCCAATACTCCCTCAATAGGCAGGGGACACCGACAGGGTTGCTTGGCGGCCCCCGATCTGGGACAGGGGCAATGGGCGGCCTGTGGCCCAGGCAGAAGCCTCTCTGCATGTGTCCCAGGGACCCATCTGCCTGCGAACTTCGGTCACCTGGCAGGAAGCTATGATGCCCAGACCTATGGTTAGCTGAGCAGCGAGGTGTACTGTGCGGACAGGTTCCACACACACTTCAAGTAAGAGGTCGGCCTGAGTGGAAAGGTGAGTGTTTGGGCAGCTGTGCAGACAAAGAAGGCGCCCTTTGCCCTGGGCCTAAATGCTTGTGACACCCCACTGGACCTGCCGGGCTCTGAGGGCCCTGCCCTGGGCCCCATGCTCCCCTGCCCTTTGTTCAGTCACAGCAGAGATGGCCACACCCACTCCCTCAGTGAGGGCAGAGTTCCAACCTCCCTCAGCCCCGCCCCCTCTCCGCAGGTTACCATGGACTACAGAGGCTGCATTCTGAGGCCAGGGTGTTCCGAGAATGCCAAGGGCAGACATGATGACCTTAAATGATTTCCTCTTGTGTCAGGTTTGGTAAACTTTAGGAGCTAGGAAATGGTCCACTTTACAGAAATGTTCAAATTTACTGGCATTTCATATATTGTCCACTATAACATTGTCCTGATTCTTTCTGTATATTCTTTACTTATGTTTTTGTTTTCCTTAATCAAAGTGTGTCTTTTCAATCTTTTCAAAGAAGATTCTTTGGACTTACTAAATCACCTCAATTTTATACGTTTTCTGTTGTATTAAGTTCTGCTCATATCTTTATGTATCTTTTTTCTATGTTCTCAGGGTTTATTGTTTTGATCTTCTGATGTCAATTAAAACACTTGGTTATTCATTTTAATAAATATTTTACTTATAAAGATTTGAACTTTTGAAGATTCCAGCTTACTTGTAAGTTTCTAAGGGTCAGGTCCTCTCCATTGTTGCTGGCCTAAGGTTTAGTTCACCATATAGCAATGTATATATTGACCTATTTTCCCCTCGACTTTCGGTGATTCCCTACATCTCACCTTTCTTTGCAGACAAGCCATTTGAAATACCCTTAACTTATTTCACAGCCAATAAGTCATTGAAATAATGTGTATTTTTTAGAGAAATCTTCTTATATAATTAGGCAGAAAATCTCACCTGCCATAGTTTTCAAAACAGCATAATTTCACTCTTCTCAATGCTTAATCTGTTGTATTACACAACCTTTGAGTATTTAGCTTTATCAATGACATGTACTTTAAAAATGTTTTAGAGATCCTACCAGTCTTTGAAAACATCCTTGTTCCTTGTTTCAGTTCCAGTTTTATGGATATTTTCTGCCTTGCACCTGACTATTCCAACAATTGATGGATGGCCTTGGGAATCTAATTCTGGTATTGATAGTTTTTGCTGATTGTCTCCCCTTGTAGCTGATTTCTTCATTATTGTGTAAATTTAGATCATGAGCTCATGTTTAGCTAAACAGCTGACCTTGTAAGACGCTTAGGTGTGAACGCTCGTAAGCTTCAGCAGAAAGTCGGCAAAGATTTATTTGTGTCCCTCCAATGAGTTGCCCGGGAGAACCGTTTTCTACAAGTGTTGGTCCAATAATCCCTCAATAGGCAGGGGACACCGACAGGGCTGATTGGCGGCCCCCGATCTGGGGCAGGGGCAGTGGGCAGCCTGAGGCCCAGGCAGAAGCCTCTCTGCATGTGTCCCAGGGACCCATCTGCCTGCGAACTTCGGTCACCTGGCAGGAAGCTATGATGCCCAGACCTATGGTTAGCTGAGCAGCGAGGTGTACTGTGCGGACAGGTTCCACACACACTTCAAGTAAGAGGTCGGCCTGAGTGGAAAGGTGAGAGTTTGGGCAGCTGTGCAGACAAAGAAGGCGCCCATTGCCCTGGGCCTAAATGCTTGTGACACCCCACTGGACCTGCCGGGCTCTGAGGGCCCTGCCCTGGGCCCCCTGCTCCCCTGCCCTTTGTTCAGTCACAGCAGAGATGGCCACACCCACTCCCTCAGTGAGGGCAGTGTTCCAACCTCCCTCAGCCCCGCCCCCTCTACGCAGGTTACCATGGACTACAGATGCTGAATCCGGAGGCCAGGGTGTTCCGAGAATGCCAAGGGCAGACATGATGACCTTAAATGATTTCCTCTTGTGTCAGGTTTGGTAAACTTTAGGAGCTAGGAAATGGTCCACTTTTCAGAAATGTTCAAATTTACTGGCATTTCTTATATTCTCTGCTATAACATTGTCCTGATTCTTTCTGTATATTCTTTACTTATGTTTTTGTTTTCCTTAATCAAAGTGTGTCTTTTCAATCTTTTCAAAGAAGATTCTTTGGACTTACTAAATCACCTCAATTTTATACGTTTTCTGTTGTATTAAGTTCTGCTCATATCTTTATGTATCTTTTTTCTATGTTCTCAGGGTTTATTGTTTTGATCTTCTGATGTCAATTAAAACACTTGGTTATTCATTTTAATAAATATTTTACTTATAAAGATTTGAACTTTTGAAGATTCCAGCTTACTTGTAAGTTTCTAAGGGTCAGGTCCTCTCCATTGTTGCTGGCCTAAGGTTTAGTTCACCATATAGCAATGTATATATTGACCTATTTTCCCCTCGACTTTCTGTGATTCCCTACATCTCACCTTTCTTTGCAGACAAGCCATTTGAAATACCCTTAACTTATTTCACAGCCAATAAGTCATTGAAATAAAGTGTATTTTTTAGAGAAATCTTCTTATATAATTAGGCAGAAAATCTCACCTGCCATAGTTTTCAAAACAGCATAATTTCACTCTTCTCAATGCTTAATCTGTTGTATTACACAACCTTTGAGTATTTAGCTTTATCAATGACATGTATTTTAAAAATGTTTTAGAGATACTACCAGTCTTTGAAAACAACCTTGTTCCTGGTTTCAGTTCCAGTTTTATGTATATTTTCTGCCTTGCACCTGACTATTCCAACAATTGATGGATGGCCTTGGGAATCTAATTCTGCTATTGATAGTTTTTGCTGATTGTCTCCCCTTGTAGCTGATTTCTTCATTATTGTGTAAATTTAGATCATGAGCTCATGTTTAGCTAAACAGCTGACCTTGTAACACGCTTAGGTGTGAACGCTCGTAAGCTTCAGCAGAAAGTCGGCAAAGATTTATTTGTGTCCCTCCAATGAGTTGCCCGGGAGAACCCCGTTTTCTACAAGTGTTGGTCCAATACTTCCTCAATAGGCAGGGGACTCCGACAGGGCTGCTTGGCGGCCCCCGATCTGGGGCAGGGGCAGTGGGCGGCCTGTGGCCCAGGCAGAAGCCTCTCTTCATGTGTCCCAGGGACCCATCTGCCTGCGAACTTCGGTCACCTGGCAGGAAGCTATGATTCCCAGACCTATGGTTAGCTGAGCAGCGAGGTGTACTGTGCGGACAGGTTCCACACACACTTCAAGTAAGAGGTCGGCCTGAGTGGAAAGGTGAGAGTTTGGGCAGCTGTGCAGACAAAGAAGGCGCCCTTTGCCCTGGGCCTAAATGCTTGTGACACCCCACTGGACCTGCCAGGCTCTGAGGGCCCTGCCCTGGGACCCCTGCTCCTCTGCCCTTTGTTCAGTCACAGCAGAGATGGCCACACCCACTCCCTCAGTGAGGGCAGAGTTCCAACCTCCCTCAGCCCTGCCCCCTCTCCGCAGTATACCATGGACTACAGAGGCTGCATTCTGAGGCCAGGGCGTTCCGAGAATGCCAAGGGCAGACATGATGACCTTAAATGATTTCCTCTTGTGTCAGGTTTGGTAAACTTTAGGAGCTAGGAAATGGTCCACTTTACAGAAATGTTCAAATTTACTGCCATTTCATATATTCTCCACTATAACATTGTCCTGATTCTTTCTGTATATTCTTTACTTATGTTTTTGTTTTCCTTAATCAAAGTGTGTCTTTTCAATCTTTTCAAAGAAGATTCTTTGGACTTACTAAATCACCTCAATTTTATAGGTTTTCTGTTGTATTAAGTTCTGCTCATATCTTTATGTATCTTTTTTCTATGTTCTCAGGGTTTATTGTTTTGATCTTCTGATGTCAATTAAAACACTTGGTTATTCATTTTAATAAATATTTTACTTATAAAGATTTGAACTTTTGAAGATTCCAGCTTACTTGTAAGTTTCTAAGGGTCAGGTCCTCTCCATTGTTGCTGGCCTAAGGTTTAGTTCACCATATAGCAATGTATATATTGACCTATTTTCCCCTCGACTTTCTGTGATTCCCTACATCTCACCTTTCTTTGCAGACAAGCCATTTGAAATACCCTTAACTTATTTCACAGCCAATAAGTCATTGAAATAATGTGTATTTTTAAGAGAAATCTTCTTATATAATTAGGCAGAAAATCTCACTTGCCATAGTTTTCAAAACAGCATAATTTCACTCTTCTCAATGCTTAATCTGTTGTATTACACAACCTTTGAGTACTTAGCTTTATCAATGACATGTACTTTAAAAATGTTTTAGAGATCCTACCAGTCTTTGAAAACATCCTTGTTCCTGGTTTCAGTTCCAGTTTTATGTATGTTTTCTGCCTTGCACCTGACTATTCCAACAATTGATGGATGGCCTTGGGAATCTAATTCTGGTATTGATAGTTTTTGCTGATTATCTCCCCTTGTAGCTGATTTCTTCATTATTCTGTAAATTTAGATCATGAGCTCATGTTTAGCTAAACAGCTGACCTTGTAAGACGCTTAGGTGTGAACGCTCGTAAGCTTCAGCAGAAAGTCGGCAAAGATTTATTTGTGTCCCTCCAATGAGTTGCCCGGGAGAACCCCGTTTTCTACAAGTGTTGGTCCAATACTCCCTCAATAGGCTGGGGACTCCGACAGGGTTGCTTGGCGGCGCCCGATCTGGGACAGGGGCAATGGGCGGCCTGTGGCCCAGGCAGAAGCCTCTCTGCATGTGTCCCAGGGACCCATCTGCCTGCGAACTTCGGTCACCTGGCAGGAAGCTATGATTCCCAGACCTATGGTTAGCTGAGCAGCGAGGTGTACTGTGCGGACAGGTTCCACACACACTTCAAGTAAGAGGTCGGCCTGAGTGGAAAGGTGAGTGTTTGGGCAGCTGTGCAGACAAAGAAGGCGCCCTTTGCCCTGGGCCTAAATGCTTGTGACACCCCACTGGACCTGCCGGGCTCTGAGGGCCCTGCCCTGGGCCCCATGCTCCCCTGCCCTTTGTTCAGTCACAGCAGAGATGGCCACACCCACTCCCTCAGTGAGGGCAGAGTTCCAACCTCCCTCAGCCCCGCCCCCTCTCCGCAGGTTACCATGGACTACAGAGGCTGCATTCTGAGGCCAGGGTGTTCCGAGAATGCCAAGGGCAGACATGATGACCTTAAATGATTTCCTCTTGTGTCAGGTTTGGTAAACTTTAGGAGCTAGGAAATGGTCCACTTTACAGAAATGTTCAAATTTACTGGCATTTCATATATTGTCCACTATAACATTGTCCTGATTCTTTCTGTATATTCTTTACTTATGTTTTTGTTTTCCTTAATCAAAGTGTGTCTTTTCAATCTTTTCAAAGAAGATTCTTTGGACTTACTAAATCACCTCAATTTTATACGTTTTCTGTTGTATTAAGTTCTGCTCATATCTTTATTTATCTTTTTTCTATGTTCTCAGGGTTTATTGTTTTGATCTTCTGATGTCAATTAAAACACTTGGTTATTCATTTTAATAAATATTTTACTTATAAAGATTTGAACTTTTGAAGATTCCAGCTTACTTGTAAGTTTCTAAGGGTCAGGTCCTCTCCATTGTTGCTGGCCTAAGGTTTAGTTCACCATATAGCAATGTATATATTGACCTATTTTCCCCTCGACTTTCGGTGATTCCCTACATCTCACCTTTCTTTGCAGACAAGCCATTTGAAATACCCTTAACTTATTTCACAGCCAATAAGTCATTGAAATAATGTGTATTTTTTAGAGAAATCTTCTTATATAATTAGGCAGAAAATCTCACCTGCCATAGTTTTCAAAACAGCATAATTTCACTCTTCTCAATGTTTATCTGTTGTATTACACAACCTTTGAGTATTTAGCTTTATCAATGACATGTACTTTAAAAATGTTTTAGAGATCCTACCAGTCTTTGAAAACATCCTTGTTCCTGGTTTCAGTTCCAGTTTTATGGATATTTTCTGCCTTGCACCTGACTATTCCAACAATTGATGGATGGCCTTGGGAATCTAATTCTGGTATTGATAGTTTTTGCTGATTGTCTCCCCTTGTAGATGATTTCTTCATTATTGTGTAAATTTAGATCATGAGCTCATGTTTAGGTAAACAGCTGACCTTGTAAGACGCTTAGGTGTGAACGCTCGTAAGCTTCAGCAGAAAGTCGGCAAAGATTTATTTGTGTCCCTCCAATGAGTAGCCCGGGAGAACCCAGTTTTCTACAAGTGTTGGTCCAATAATCCCTCAATAGGCAGGGGACACCGACAGGGCTGATTGGCGGCCCCCGATCTGGGGCAGGGGCAGTGGGCAGCCTGAGGCCCAGGCAGAAGCCTCTCTGCATGTGTCCCAGGGACCCATCTGCCTGCGAACTTCGGTCACCTGGCAGGAAGCTATGATGCCCAGACCTATGGTTAGCTGAGCAGCGAGGTGTACTGTGCGGACAGGTTCCACACACACTTCAAGTAAGAGGTCGGCCTGAGTGGAAAGGTGAGAGTTTGGGCAGCTGTGCAGACAAAGAAGGCGCCCATTGCCCTGGGCCTAAATGCTTGTGACACCACACTGGACCTGCCGGGCTCTGAGGGCCCTGCCCTGGGCCCCCTGCTCCCCTGCCCTTTGTTAAGTCACAGCAGAGATGGCCACACCCACTCCCTCAGTGAGGGCAGAGTTCCAACCTCCCTCAGCCCCGCCCCCTCTCCGCAGGTTACCATGGACTACAGAGGCTGCATTCTGAGGCCAGGGCGTTCCGAGAATGCCAAGGGCAGACATGATGACCTTAAATGATTTCCTCTTGTGTCAGGTTTGGTAAACTTTAGGAGCTAGGAAATGGTCCACTTCACAGAAATGTTCAAATTTACTGGCATTTCTTATATTCTCTGCTATAACATTGTCCTGATTCTTTCTGTATATTCTTTACTTATGTTTTTGTTTTCCTTAATCAAAGTGTGTCTTTTCAATCTTTTCAAAGAAGATTCTTTGGACTTACTAAATCACCTCAATTTTATACGTTTTCTGTTGTATTAAGTTCTGCTCATATCTTTATGTATCTTTTTTCTATGTTCTCAGGGTTTATTGTTTTGATCTTCTGATGTCAATTAAAACACTTGGTTATTCATTTTAATAAATATTTTACTTATAAAGATTTGAACTTTTGAAGATTCCAGCTTACTTGTAAGTTTCTAAGGGTCAGGTCCTCTCCATTGTTGCTGGCCTAAGGTTTAGTTCACCATATAGCAATGTATATATTGACCTATTTTCCCCTCGACTTTCTGTGATTCCCTACATCTCACCTTTCTTTGCAGACAAGCCATTTGAAATACCCTTAACTTATTTCACAGCCAATAAGTCATTGAAATAATGTGTATTTTTTAGAGAAATCTTCTTATATAATTAGGCAGAAAATCTCACCTGCCATAGTTTTCAAAACAGCATAATTTCACTCTTCTCAATGCTTAATCTGTTGTATTACACAACCTTTGAGTATTTAGCTTTATCAATGACATGTACTTTAAAAATGTTTTAGAGATCCTACCAGTCTTTGAAAACATCCTTGTTCCTGGTTTCAGTTCCAGTTTTATGGATATTTTCTGCCTTGCACCTGACTATTCCAACAATTGATGGATGGCCTTGGGAATCTAATTCTGGTATTGATAGTTTTTGCTGATTGTCTCCCCTTGTAGCTGATTTCTTCATTATTGTGTAAATTTAGATCATGAGCTCATGTTTAGGTAAACAGCTGACCTTGTAAGACGCTTAGGTGTGAACGCTCGTAAGCTTCAGCAGAAAGTCGGCAAAGATTTATTTGTGTCCCTCCAATGAGTTGCCCGGGAGAACCCAGTTTTCTACAAGTGTTGGTCCAATAATCCCTCAATAGGCAGGGGACACCGACAGGGCTGATTGGCGGCCCCCGATCTGGGGCAGGGGCAGTGGGCAGCCTGAGGCCCAGGCAGAAGCCTCTCTGCATGTGTCCCAGGGACCCATCTGCCTGCGAACTTCGGTCACCTGGCAGGAAGCTATGATGCCCAGACCTATGGTTAGCTGAGCAGCGAGGTGTACTGTGCGGACAGGTTCCACACACACTTCAAGTAAGAGGTCGGCCTGAGTGGAAAGGTGAGAGTTTGGGCAGCTGTGCAGACAAAGAAGGCGCCCATTGCCCTGGGCCTAAATGCTTGTGACACCCCACTGGACCTGCCGGGCTCTGAGGGCCCTGCCCTGGGCCCCCTGCTCCCCTGCCCTTTGTTCAGTCACAGCAGAGATGGCCACACCCACTCCCTCAGTGAGGGCAGTGTTCCAACCTCCCTCAGCCCCGCCCCCTCTCCGCAGGTTACCATGGACTACAGATGCTGAATCCGGAGGCCAGGGTGTTCCGAGAATGCCAAGGGCAGACATGATGACCTTAAATGATTTCCTCTTGTGTCAGGTTTGGTAAACTTTAGGAGCTAGGAAATGGTCCACTTTTCAGAAATGTTCAAATTTACTGGCATTTCTTATATTCTCTGCTATAACATTGTCCTGATTCTTTCTGTATATTCTTTACTTATGTTTTTGTTTTCCTTAATCAAAGTGTGTCTTTTCAATCTTTTCAAAGAAGATTCTTTGGACTTACTAAATCACCTCAATTTTATACGTTTTCTGTTGTATTAAGTTCTGCTCATATCTTTATGTATCTTTTTTCTATGTTCTCAGGGTTTATTGTTTTGATCTTCTGATGTCAATTAAAACACTTGGTTATTCATTTTAATAAATATTTTACTTATAAAGATTTGAACTTTTGAAGATTCCAGCTTACTTGTAAGTTTCTAAGGGTCAGGTCCTCTCCATTGTTGCTGGCCTAAGGTTTAGTTCACCATATAGCAATGTATATATTGACCTATTTTCCCCTCGACTTTCTGTGATTCCCTACATCTCACCTTTCTTTGCAGACAAGCCATTTGAAATACCCTTAACTTATTTCACAGCCAATAAGTCATTGAAATAAAGTGTATTTTTTAGAGAAATCTTCTTATATAATTAGGCAGAAAATCTCACCTGCCATAGTTTTCAAAACAGCATAATTTCACTCTTCTCAATGCTTAATCTGTTGTATTACACAACCTTTGAGTATTTAGCTTTATCAATGACATGTATTTTAAAAATGTTTTAGAGATACTACCAGTCTTTGAAAACAACCTTGTTCCTGGTTTCAGTTCCAGTTTTATGTATATTTTCTGCCTTGCACCTGACTATTCCAACAATTGATGGATGGCCTTGGGAATCTAATTCTGGTATTGATAGTTTTTGCTGATTGTCTCCCCTTGTAGCTGATTTCTTCATTATTGTGTAAATTTAGATCATGAGCTCATGTTTAGCTAAACAGCTGACCTTGTAACACGCTTAGGTGTGAACGCTCGTAAGCTTCAGCAGAAAGTCGGCAAAGATTTATTTGTGTCCCTCCAATGAGTTGCCCGGGAGAACCCCGTTTTCTACAAGTGTTGGTCCAATACTTCCTCAATAGGCAGGGGACTCCGACAGGGCTGCTTGGCGGCCCCCGATCTGGGGCAGTGGCAGTGGGCGGCCTGTGGCCCAGGCAGAAGCCTCTCTTCATGTGTCCCAGGGACCCATCTGCCTGCGAACTTCGGTCACCTGGCAGGAAGCTATGATTCCCAGACCTATGGTTAGCTGAGCAGCGAGGTGTACTGTGCGGACAGGTTCCACACACACTTCAAGTAAGAGGTCGGCCTGAGTGGAAAGGTGAGAGTTTGGGCAGCTGTGCAGACAAAGAAGGCGCCCTTTGCCCTGGGCCTAAATGCTTGTGACACACCACTGGACCTGCCAGGCTCTGAGGGCCCTGCCCTGGGACCCCTGCTCCTCTGCCCTTTGTTCAGTCACAGCAGAGATGGCCACACCCACTCCCTCAGTGAGGGCAGAGTTCCAACCTCCCTCAGCCCTGCCCCCTCTCCGCAGTATACCATGGACTACAGAGGCTGCATTCTGAGGCCAGGGCGTTCCGAGAATGCCAAGGGCAGACATGATGACCTTAAATGATTTCCTCTTGTGTCAGGTTTGGTAAACTTTAGGAGCTAGGAAATGGTCCACTTTACAGAAATGTTCAAATTTACTGCCATTTCATATATTCTCCACTATAACATTGTCCTGATTCTTTCTGTATATTCTTTACTTATGTTTTTGTTTTCCTTAATCAAAGTGTGTCTTTTCAATCTTTTCAAAGAAGATTCTTTGGACTTACTAAATCACCTCAATTTTATAGGTTTTCTGTTGTATTAAGTTCTGCTCATATCTTTATGTATCTTTTTTCTATGTTCTCAGGGTTTATTGTTTTGATCTTCTGATGTCAATTAAAACACTTGGTTATTCATTTTAATAAATATTTTACTTATAAAGATTTGAACTTTTGAAGATTCCAGCTTACTTGTAAGTTTCTAAGGGTCAGGTCCTCTCCATTGTTGCTGGCCTAAGGTTTAGTTCACCATATAGCAATGTATATATTGACCTATTTTCCCCTCGACTTTCTGTGATTCCCTACATCTCACCTTTCTTTGCAGACAAGCCATTTGAAATACCCTTAACTTATTTCACAGCCAATAAGTCATTGAAATAATGTGTATTTTTTAGACAAATCTTCTTATATAATTGGGCAGAAAATCTCACCTGCCATAGTTTTCAAAACAGCATAATTTCACTCTTCTCAATGCTTAATCTGTTGCATTACACAACATTTGAGTATTTAGCTTTATCAATGACATGTACTTTAAAAATGTTTTAGAGATCCTACCAGTCTTTGAAAACATCCTTGTTCCTTGTTTCAGTTCCAGTTTTATGTAAATTTTCTGCCTTGCACCTGACTATTCCAACAATTGATGGATGGCCTTGGGAATCTAATTCTGGTATTGATAGTTTTTGCTGATTGTCTCCCCTTGAGGCTGATTTCTTCATTATTGTGTAAATTTAGATCATGAGCTCATGTTTAGCTAAACAGCTGACCTTGTAAGACGCTTAGGTGTGAACGCTTGTAAGCTTCAGCAGAAAGTCGGCAAAGATTTATTTGTGTCCCTCCAATGAGTTGCCCGGGAGAACCCCGTTTTCTACAAGTGTTGGTCCAATACCCCCTCAATAGGCAGGGGACTCCGACAGGGCTGCTTGGCGGCCCCCGATCTGGGGCAGGGGCAGTAGGCGGCCTGTGGCCCAGGCAGAAGCCTCTCTGCATGTGTCCTAGGGACCCATCTGCCTGCGAACTTCGGTCACCTGGCAGGAAGCTATAATGCCCAGACCTATGGTTAGCTGAGCAGCGAGGTGTACTGTGCGGACAGGTTCCACACACACTTCAAGTAAGAGGTCGGCCTGAGTGGAAAGGTGAGAGTTTGGCAGCTGTGCAGACAAAGAAGGCGCCCTTTGCCCTGGGCCTAAATGCTTGTGACACCCCACTGGACCTGCCGGGCTCTGAGGGCCCTGCCCTGGGCCCCCTGCTCCCCTGCCCTTTGTTCAGTCACAGCAGAGATGGCCACACCCACTCCCTCAGTGAGGGCAGAGTTCCAACCTCCCTCAGCCCCGCCCCCTCTCCGCCGTTTACCATGGACTACAGAGGCTGCATTCTGAGGCCAGGGCGTTCCGAGAATGCCAAGGGCAGACATGATGACCTTAAATGATTTCCTCTTGTGTCAGGTTTGGTAAACTTTAGGAGCTAGGAAATGGTCCACTTTACAGAAATGTTCAAATTTACTGGCATTTCATATATTCTCTGCTATAACATTGTCCTGATTCTTTCTGTATATTCTTTACTTATGTTTTTGTTTTCCTTAATCAAAGTGTGTCTTTTCAATCTTTTCAAACAAGATTCTTTGGACTTACTAAATCACCTCAATTTTATACGTTTTCTGTTGTATTAAGTTCTGCTCATATCTTTATTTATCTTTTTTCTATGTTCTCAGGGTTTATTGTTTTGATCTTCTGATGTCAATTAAAACACTTGGTTATTCATTTTAATAAATATTTTACTTATAAAGTTTTGGACTTTTGAAGATTCCAGCTTACTTGTAAGTTTCTAAGGGTCAGGTCCTCTCCATTGTTGCTGGCCTAAGGTTTAGTTCACCATATAGCAATGTATATATTGACCTATTTTCCCCTGGACTTTCTGTGATTCCCTACATCTCACCTTTCTTTGCAGACAAGCCATTTGAAATACCCTTAACTTATTTCACAGCCAATAAGTCATTGAAATAATGTGTATTTTTTAGAGAAATCTTCTTATATAATTAGGCAGAAAATCTCACCTGCCATAGTTTTCAAAACAGCATAATTTCACTCTTCTCAATGCTTAATCTGTTGTATTACACAACCTTTGAGTATTTAGCTTTATCAATGACATGTACTTTAAAAATGTTTTAGAGATCCTACCAGTCTTTGAAAACATCCTTGTTCCTGGTTTCAGTTCCAGTTTTATGTATATTTTCTGCCTTGCACCTGACTATTCCAACAATTGATGGATGGCCTTGGGAATCTAATTCTGGTATTGATAGTTTTTGCTGATTATCTCCCCTTGTAGCTGATTTCTTCATTATTGTGTAAACTTAGGTCATGAGCTCATGTTTAGATAAACAGCTGACATTGTAAGACACTTAGGTGTGAACGCTCGTAAGCTTCAGCAGAAAGTCGGCAAAGATTTATTTGTGTCCCTCCAATGAGTTGCCCGGGAGAACCCCGTTTTCTACAAGTGTTGGTCCAATACTTCCTCAATAAGCAGGGGACTCCGACAGGGCTGATTAGAGGCCCCCGATCTGGGGCAGGGGCAGTGGGCGGCCTGTGGCCCAGGCAGAAGCCTCTCTGCATGTGTCCCAGGGACCCATCTGCCTGCGAACTTCGGTCACCTGGCAGGAAGCTATGATGCCCAGACCTATGGTTAGCTGAGCAGCGAGGTGTACTGTGCGGACAGGTTCCACACACACTTCAAGTAAGAGGTCGGCCTGAGTGGAAAGGTGAGAGTTTGGGCAGCTGTGCAGACAAAGAAGGCGCCCTTTGCCCTGGGCCTAAATGCTTGTGACACCCCACTGGACCTGCCGGGCTCTGAGGGCCCTGCTCTGGGCCCCCTGCTCCCCTGCCCTTTGTTCACTCACAGCAGAGATGGCCACACTCACTCCCTCAGTGAGGGCAGAGTTCCAACATCCCTCAGCCCCGCCCCCTCTCCGCAGGTTACCATGGACTACAGAGGCTGCATTCTGAGGCCAGGGCGTTCCGAGAATGCCAAGGGCAGACATGATGACCTTAAATGATTTCCTCTTGTGTCAGGTTTGGTAAACTTTAGGAGCTAGGAAATGGTCCACTTTACAGAAATGTTCAAATTTACTGGCATTTCATATATTCTCCACTATAACATTGTCCTGATTCTTTCTGTATATTCTTTACTTATGTTTTTGTTTTCCTTAATCAAAGTGTGTCTTTTCAATCTATTCAAACAAGATTCTTTGGACTTACTAAATCACCTCAATTTTATACGTTTTCTGTTGTATTAAGTTCTGCTCATATCTTTATTTATCTTTTTTCTATATTCTCAGGGTTTATTGTTTTGATCTTCTGATGTCAATTAAAACACTTGGTTATTCATTTTAATAAATATTTTACTTATAAAGATTTGAACTTTTGAAGATTCCAGCTTACTTGTAAGTTTCTAAGGGTCAGGTCCTCTCCATTGTTGCTGGCCTAAGGTTTAGTTCACCATATAGCAATGTATATATTGACCTATTTTCCCCTCGACTTTCTGTGATTCCCTACATCTCACCTTTCTTTGCAGACAAGCCATTTGAAATACCCTTAACTTATTTCACAGCCAATAAGTCACTGAAATAATGTGTATTTTTTAGAGAAATCTTCTTATATAATTAGGCAAAAAATCTCACCTGCCATAGTTTTCAAAACAGCATAATTTCACTCTTCTCAATGCTTAATCTGTTGTATTACACAACCTTTGAGTATTTAGCTTTATCAATGACATGTACTTTAAAAATGTTTTAGAGATCCTACCAGTCTTTGAAAACATCCTTGTTCCTTGTTTCAGTTCCAGTTTTATGTATATGTTCTGCCTTGCACCTGACTATTCCAACAATTGATGGATGGCCTTGGGAATCTAATTCTGGTATTGATAGTTTTTGCTGATTGTCTCCCCTTGTAGCTGATTTCTTCATTATTGTGTAAATTTAGATCATGAGCTCATGTTTAGCTAAACAGCTGACCTTGTAAGACGCTTAGGTGTGAACGCTCGTAAGCTTCAGCAGAAAGTCGGCAAAGATTTATTTGTGTCCCTCCAATGAGTTGCCCGGGAGAACCCCATTTTCTACAAGTGTTTGTCCAATACTCCCTCAATAGGCAGGGGACTCCGACAGGGCTGATTGGCGGCCCCCGATCTGGGGCAGGGGCAGTGGGTGGCCTGTGGCCCTGGCAGAAGCCTCTCTGCATGTGTCCCAGGGACCCATCTGCCTGCGAACTTTGGTCACCTGGCAGGAAGCTACGATGCCCAGACCTATGGTTAGCTGAGCAGCGAGGTGTACTGTGCGGACAGCTTCCACACACACTTCAAGTAAGAGGTCGGCCTGAGTGGAAAGGTGAGAGTTTGGGCAGCTGTGCAGACAAAGAAGGCGCCCTTTGCCCTGGGCCTAAATGCTTGTGACACCCCACTGGACCTGCCGGGCTCTGAGGGCCCTGCCCTGGGCCCCCTGCTCCCCTGCCCTTTGTTCAGTCACAGCAGAGATGGCCACACCCACTCCCTCAGTGAGGGCAGTGTTCCAACCTCCCTCAGCCCCGCCCCCTCTCCGCAGGTTACCATGGACTACAGATGCTGCATCCGGAGGCCAGCGTGTTCTGAGAATGCCAAGGGCAGACATGATGACCTTAAATGATTTCCTCTTGTGTCAGGTTTGGTAAACTTTAGGAGCTAGGAAATGGTCCGCTTTACAGAAATGTTCAAATTTACTGGCATTTCTTATATTCTCTGCTATAACATTGTCCTGATTCTTTCTGTATATTCTTTACTTATGTTTTTCTTTTCCTTAATCAAAGTGTGTCTTTTCAATCTTTTCAAACAAGATTCTTTGGACTTACTAAATCACCTCAATTTTATACGTTTTCTGTTGTATTAAGTTCTGCTCATATCTTTATTTATCTTTTTTCTATGTTCTCAGGGTTTATTGTTTTGATCTTCTGATGTCAATTAAAACACTTGGTTATTCATTTTAATAAATATTTTACTTATAAAGATTTGAACTTTTGAAGATTCCTGCTTACTTGTAAGTTTCTAAGGGTCAGGTCCTCTCCATTGTTGCTGGCCTAAGGTTTAGTTCACCATATAGCAATGTATATATTGACCTATTTTCCCCTCGACTTTCTGTGATTCCCTACATCTCACCTTTCTTTGCAGACAAGCCATTTGAAATACCCTTAACTTATTTCACAGCCAATAAGTCATTGAAAAAATGTGTAATTTTTAGAGAAATCTTCTTATATAATTAGGCAGAAAATCTCACCTGCCATAGTTTTCAAAACAGCATAATTTCACTCTTCTCAATGCTTAATCTGTTGTATTACACAACCTTTGAGTATTTAGCTTTATCAATGACATGTACTTTAAAAATGTTTTAGAGATCCTACCAGTCTTTGAAAACATCCTTGTTCCTGGTTTCAGTTCCAGTTTTATGTATATTTTCTGCCTTGCACCTGACTATTCCAACAATTGATGGATGGCCTTGGGAATCTAATTCTGGTATTGATAGTTTTTGCTGATTGTATCCCCTTGTAGCTGATTTCTTCATTATTGTGTAAATTTAGATCATGAGCTCATGTTTAGATAAACAGCTGACCTTGTAAGACGCTTAGGTGTGAACGCTCGTAAGCTTCAGCAGAAAGTCGGCAAAGATTTATTTGTGTCCCTCCAATGAGTTGCCCGGGAGAACCCCGTTTTCTACAAGTGTTGGTCCAATACTCCCTCAATAGGCAGGGGACTCCGACAGGGCTGATTGGAGGCCCCCGATCTGGGGCAGGGGCAGTGGGTGGCCTGTGGCCCAGGCAGACGCCTCTCTGCATATGTCCCAGGGACCCATCTGCCTGCGAACTTCGGTCACCTGGCAGGAAGCTACGATGCCCAGACCTATGGTTAGCTGAGCAGTGAGGTGTACTGTGCGGACAGGTTCCACACACACTTCAAGTAAGAGGTCGGCCTGAGTTGAAAGGTGAGAGTTTGGGCAGCTGTGCAGACAAAGAAGGCGCCCTTTGCCATGGGTCTAAATGCTTCTGACACCCCACTGGACCTGCTGGGCTCTGAGGGCCCTGCCCTGGGCCCCCTGCTCCCCTGCCCTTTGTTCAGTCACAGCAGAAATGGCCACACTCACTCCCTCAGTGAGGGCATAGTTCCAACCTCCCTCAGCCCCGCCCCCTCTCCGCAGGTTACCATGGACTACAGAGGCTGCATTCTGAGGCCAGGGCGTTCGGAGAATGCCAAGGGCAGACATGATGACCTTAAATGATTTCCTCTTCTGACAGGTTTGGTAAACTTTAGGAGCTAGGAAATAGTCCACTTTACAGAAATGTTCAAATTTACTGGCATTTCATATATTCTCCACTATAACATTGTCCTGATTCTTTCTGTATATTCTTTACTTATGTTTTTGTTTTCCTTAATCAAAGTGTGTCTTTTCAATCTTTTCAAACAAGATTCTTTGGACTTACTAAATCACCTCAATTTTATAGGTTTTCTGTTGTATTAAGTTCTGCTCATATCTTTATTTATCTTTTTTCTATGTTCTCAGGGTTTATTGTTTTGATCTTCTGATGTCAATTAAAACACTTGGTTATTCATTTTAATAAATATTTTACTTATAAAGATTTGAACTTTTGAAGATTCCAGCTTACTTGTAAGTTTCTAAGGGTCAGGTCCTCTCCATTGTTGCTGGCCTAAGGTTTAGTTCACCATATAGCAATGTATATATTGACCTATTTTCCCCTCGACTTTCTGTGATTCCCTACATCTCACCTTTCTTTGCAGACAAGCCATTTGAAATACCCTTAACTTATTTCACAGCCAATAAGTCATTGAAATAATGTGTATTTTTTAGACAAATCTTCTTATATAATTGGGCAGAAAATCTCACCTGCCATAGTTTTCAAAACAGCATAATTTCACTCTTCTCAATGCTTAATCTGTTGCATTACACAACCTTTGAGTATTTAGCTTTATCAATGACATGTACTTTAAAAATGTTTTAGAGATCCTACCAGTCTTTGAAAACATCCTTGTTTCTTGTTTCAGTTCCAGTTTTATGTAAATTTTCTGCCTTGCACCTGACTATTCCAACAATTGATGGATGGCCTTGGGAATCTAATTCTGGTATTGATAGTTTTTGCTGATTGTCTCCCCTTGAGGCTGATTTCTTCATTATTGTGTAAATTGAGATCATGAGCTCATGTTTAGCTAAACAGCTGACCTTGTAAGACGCTTAGGTGTGAACGCTTGTAAGCTTCAGCAGAAAGTCGGCAAAGATTTATTTGTGTACCTCCAATGAGTTGCCCGGGAGAACCCCGTTTTCTACAAGTGTTGGTCCAATACCCCCTCAATAGGCAGGGGACTCCGACAGGGCTGCTTGGCGGCCCCCGATCTGGGGCAGGGGCAGTAGGCGGCCTGTGGCCCAGGCAGAAGCCTCTCTGCATGTGTCATAGGGACCCATCTGCCTGCGAACTTCGGTCACCTGGCAGGAAGCTATGATGCCCAGACCTATGGTTAGCTGAGCAGCGAGGTGTACTGTGCGGACAGGTTCCACACACACTTCAAGTAAGAGGTCGGCCTGAGTGGAAAGGTGAGAGTTTGGCAGCTGTGCAGACAAAGAAGGCGCCCTTTGCCCTGGGCCTAAATGCTTGTGACACCCCACTGGACCTGCCGGGCTCTGAGGGCCCTGCCCTGGGCCCCCTGCTCCCCTGCCCTTTGTTCAGTCACAGCAGAGATGGCCACACCCACTCCCTCAGTGAGGGCAGAGTTCCAACCTCCCTCAGCCCCGCCCCCTCTCCGCCGTTTACCATGGACTACAGAGGCTGCATTCTGAGGCCAGGGCGTTCCGAGAATGCCAAGGGCAGACATGATGACCTTAAATGATTTCCTCTTGTGTCAGGTTTGGTAAACTTTAGGAGCTAGGAAATGGTCCACTTTACAGAAATGTTCAAATTTACTGGCATTTCATATATTCTCTGCTATAACATTGTCCTGATTCTTTCTGTATATTCTTTACTTATGTTTTTGTTTTCCTTAATCAAAGTGTGTCTTTTCAATCTTTTCAAAGAAGATTCTTTGGACTTACTAAATCACCTCAGTTTTATTCGTTTTCTGTTGTATTAAGTTCTGCTCATATCTTTATGTATCTTTTTTCTATGTTCTCAGGGTTTATTGTTTTGATCTTCTGATGTCAATTAAAACACTTGGTTATTCATTTTAATAAATATTTTACTTATAAAGTTTTGGACTTTTGAAGATTCCAGCTTACTTGTAAGTTTCTAAGGGTCAGGTCCTCTCCATTGTTGCTGGCCTAAGGTTTAGTTCACCATATAGCAATGTATATATTGACCTATTTTCCCCTCGACTTTCTGTGATTCCCTACATCTCACCTTTCTTTGCAGACAAGCCATTTGAAATACCCTTAACTTATTTCACAGCCAATAAGTCATTGAAATAATGTGTATTTTGTAGAGAAATCTTCTTCTATAATTAGGCAGAAAATCTCACCTGCCATAGTTTTCAAAACAGCATAATTTCACTCTTCTCAATGCTTAATCTGTTGTATTACACAACCTTTGAGTATTTAGCTTTATCAATGACATGTACTTTAAAAATGTTTTAGAGATCCTACCAGTCTTTGAAAACATCCTTGTTCCTGGTTTCAGTTCCAGTTTTATGTATATTTTCTGCCTTGCACCTGACTATTCCAACAATTGATGGATGGCCTTGGGAATCTAATTCTGGTATTGATAGTTTTTGCTGATTATCTCCCCTTGTAGCTGATTTCTTCATTATTGTGTAAACTTAGGTCATGAGCTCATGTTTAGATAAACAGCTGACATTGTAAGACACTTAGGTGTGAACGCTCGTAAGCTTCAGCAGAAAGTCGGCAAAGATTTATTTGTGTCCCTCCAATGAGTTGCCCGGGAGAACCCCGTTTTCTACAAGTGTTGGTCCAATACTTCCTCAATAAGCAGGGGACTCCGACAGGGCTGATTAGAGGCCCCCGATCTGGGGCAGGGGCAGTGGGCGGCCTGTGGCCCAGGCAGAAGCCTCTCTGCATGTGTCCCAGGGACCCATCTGCCTGCGAACTTCGGTCACCTGGCAGGAAGCTATGATGCCCAGACCTATGGTTAGCTGAGCAGCGAGGTGTACTGTGCGGACAGGTTCCACACACACTTCAAGTAAGAGGTCGGCCTGAGTGGAAAGGTGAGAGTTTGGGCAGCTGTGCAGACAAAGAAGGCGCCCTTTGCCCTGGGCCTAAATGCTTGTGACACCCCACTGGACCTGCCGGGCTCTGAGGGCCCTGCTCTGGGCCCCCTGCTCCCCTGCCCTTTGTTCACTCACAGCAGAGATGGCCACACTCACTCCCTCAGTGAGGGCAGAGTTCCAACATCCCTCAGCCCCGCCCCCTCTCCGCAGGTTACCATGGACTACAGAGGCTGCATTCTGAGGCCAGGGCGTTCCGAGAATGCCAAGGGCAGACATGATGACCTTAAATGATTTCCTCTTGTGTCAGGTTTGGTAAACTTTAGGAGCTAGGAAATGGTCCACTTTACAGAAATGTTCAAATTTACTGGCATTTCATATATTCTCCACTATAACATTGTCCTGATTCTTTCTGTATATTCTTTACTTATGTTTTTGTTTTCCTTAATCAAAGTGTGTCTTTTCAATCTTTTCAAACAAGATTCTTTGGACTTACTAAATCACCTCAATTTTATACGTTTTCTGTTGTATTAAGTTCTGCTCATATCTTTATTTATCTTTTTTCTATATTCTCAGGGTTTATTGTTTTGATCTTCTGATGTCAATTAAAACACTTGGTTATTCATTTTAATAAATATTTTACTTATAAAGATTTGAACTTTTGAAGATTCCAGCTTACTTGTAAGTTTCTAAGGGTCAGGTCCTCTCCATTGTTGCTGGCCTAAGGTTTAGTTCACCATATAGCAATGTATATATTGACCTATTTTCCCCTCGACTTTCTGTGATTCCCTACATCTCACCTTTCTTTGCAGACAAGCCATTTGAAATACCCTTAACTTATTTCACAGCCAATAAGTCACTGAAATAATGTGTATTTTTTAGAGAAATCTTCTTATATAATTAGGCAAAAAATCTCACCTGCCATAGTTTTCAAAACAGCATAATTTCACTCTTCTCAATGCTTAATCTGTTGTATTACACAACCTTTGAGTATTTAGCTTTATCAATGACATGTACTTTAAAAATGTTTTAGAGATCCTACCAGTCTTTGAAAACATCCTTGTTCCTTGTTTCAGTTCCAGTTTTATGTATATGTTCTGCCTTGCACCTGACTATTCCAACAATTGATGGATGGCCTTGGGAATCTAATTCTGGTATTGATAGTTTTTGCTGATTGTCTCCCCTTGTAGCTGATTTCTTCATTATTGTGTAAATTTAGATCATGAGCTCATGTTTAGCTAAACAGCTGACCTTGTAAGACGCTTAGGTGTGAACGCTCGTAAGCTTCAGCAGAAAGTCGGCAAAGATTTATTTGTGTCCCTCCAATGAGTTGCCCGGGAGAACCCCATTTTCTACAAGTGTTTGTCCAATACTCCCTCAATAGGCAGGGGACTCCGACAGGGCTGATTGGCGGCCCCCGATCTGGGGCAGGGGCAGTGGGTGGCCTGTGGCCCAGGCAGAAGCCTCTCTGCATGTGTCCCAGGGACCCATCTGCCTGCGAACTTTGGTCACCTGGCAGGAAGCTACGATGCCCAGACCTATGGTTAGCTGAGCAGCGAGGTGTACTGTGCGGACAGCTTCCACACACACTTCAAGTAAGAGGTCGGCCTGAGTGGAAAGGTGAGAGTTTGGGCAGCTGTGCAGACAAAGAAGGCGCCCTTTGCCCTGGGCCTAAATGCTTGTGACACCCCACTGGACCTGCCGGGCTCTGAGGGCCCTGCCCTGGGCCCCCTGCTCCCCTGCCCTTTGTTCAGTCACAGCAGAGATGGCCACACCCACTCCCTCAGTGAGGGCAGTGTTCCAACCTCCCTCAGCCCCGCCCCCACTCCGCAGGTTACCATGGACTACAGATGCTGCATCCGGAGGCCAGGGTGTTCTGAGAATGCCAAGGGCAGACATGATGACCTTAAATGATTTCCTCTTGTGTCAGGTTTGGTAAACTTTAGGAGCTAGGAAATGGTCCACTTTACAAAAATGTTCAAATTTACTGGCATTTCTTATATTCTCTGCTATAACATTGTCCTGATTCTTTCTGTATATTCTTTACTTATGTTTTTCTTTTCCTTAATCAAAGTGTGTCTTTTCAATCTTTTCAAACAAGATTCTTTGGACTTACTAAATCACCTCAATTTTATACGTTTTCTGTTGTATTAAGTTCTGCTCATATCTTTATTTATCTTTTTTCTATGTTCTCAGGGTTTATTGTTTTGATCTTCTGATGTCAATTAAAACACTTGGTTATTCATTTTAATAAATATTTTACTTATAAAGATTTGAACTTTTGAAGATTCCTGCTTACTTGTAAGTTTCTAAGGGTCAGGTCCTCTCCATTGTTGCTGGCCTAAGGTTTAGTTCACCATATAGCAATGTATATATTGACCTATTTTCCCCTCGACTTTCGGTGATTCCCTACATCTCACCTTTGTTTGCAGACAAGCCATTTGAAATACCCTTAACTTATTTCACAGCCAATAAGTCATTGAAATAATGTGTAATTTTTAGGGAAATCTTCTTATATAATTAGGCAGAAAATCTCACCTGCCATAGTTTTCAAAACAGCATAATTTCACTCTTCTCAATGCTTAATCTGTTGTATTACACAACCTTTGAGTATTTAGCTTTATCAATGACATGTACTTTAAAAATGTTTTAGAGATCCTACCAGTCTTTGAAAACATCCTTGTTCCTGGTTTCAGTTCCAGTTTTATGTATATTTTCTGCCTTGCACCTGACTATTCCAACAATTGATGGATGGCCTTGGGAATCTAATTCTGGTATTGATAGTTTTTGCTGATTGTATCCCCTTGTAGCTGATTTCTTCATTATTGTGTAAATTTAGATCATGAGCTCATGTTTAGATAAACAGCTGACCTTGTAAGATGCTTAGGTGTGAACGCTCGTAAGCTTCAGCAGAAAGTCGGCAAAGATTTATTTGTGTCCATCCAATGAGTTGCCCGGGAGAACCCCGTTTTCTACAAGTGTTGGTCCAATACTCCCTCAATAGGCAGGGGACTCCGACAGGGCTGATTGGAGGCCCCCGATCTGGGGCAGGGGCAGTGGGTGGCCTGTGGCCCAGGCAGACGCCTCTCTGCATATGTCCCAGGGACCCATCTGCCTGCGAACTTCGGTCACCTGGCAGGAAGCTACGATGCCCAGACCTATGGTTAGCTGAGCAGCGAGGTGTACTGTGCGGACAGGTTCCACACACACTTCAAGTAAGAGGTCGGCCTGAGTGGAAAGGTGAGAGTTTGGGCAGCTGTGCAGACAAAGAAGGCGCCCTTTGCCATGGGTCTAAATGCTTCTGACACCCCACTGGACCTGCTGGGCTCTGAGGGCCCTGCCCTGGGCCCCCTGCTCCCCTGCCCTTTGTTCAGTCACAGCAGAAATGGCCACACTCACTCCCTCAGTGAGGGCATAGTTCCAACCTCCCTCAGCCCCGCCCCCTCTCCGCAGGTTACCATGGACTACAGAGGCTGCATTCTGAGGCCAGGGCGTTCCGAGAATGCCAAGGGCAGACATGATGACCTTAAATGATTTCCTCTTGTGTCAGGTTTGGTAAACTTTAGGAGCTAGGAAATGGTCCACTTTACAGAAATGTTCAAATTTACTGGCATTTCATATATTCTCCACTATAACATTGTCCTGATTCTTTCTGTATATTCTTTACTTATGTTTTTGTTTTCCTTAATCAAAGTGTGTCTTTTCAATCTTTTCAAAGAAGATTCTTTGGACTTACTAAATCACCTCAATTTTATACGTTTTCTGTTGTATTAAGTTCTGCTCATATCTTTATTTATCTTTTTTCTATATTCTCAGGGTTTATTGTTTTGATCTTCTGATGTCAATTAAAACACTTGGTTATTCATTTTAATAAATATTTTACTTATAAAGATTTGAACTTTTGAAGATTCCAGCTTACTTGTAAGTTTCTAAGGGTCAGGTCCTCTCCATTGTTGCTGGCCTAAGGTTTAGTTCACCATATAGCAATGTATATATTGACCTATTTTCCCCTCGACTTTCTGTGATTCCCTACATCTCACCTTTCTTTGCAGACAAGCCATTTGAAATACCCTTAACTTATTTCACAGCCAATAAGTCACTGAAATAATGTGTATTTTTTAGAGAAATCTTCTTATATAATTAGGCAAAAAATCTCACCTGCCATAGTTTTCAAAACAGCATAATTTCACTCTTCTCAATGCTTAATCTGTTGTATTACACAACCTTTGAGTATTTAGCTTTATCAATGACATGTACTTTAAAAATGTTTTAGAGGGCCTCCCTGGTGGCGCAGTGGTTGAGAGTCCGCCTGCCGATGCAGGGGACACGGGTTCGTGCCCCGGTCTGGGAGGATCCCATATGCCACGGAGCGGTTGGGCCCGTGAGCCATGGCCGCTGGGCCTGTGCATCCGGAGCCTGTGCATCCGGAGCCTGTGCTCCGCAACGGGAGAGGCCACAACAGTGAGAGGCCCGCATACCGCAAAAAGAAAAAAAAAAAATGTTTTAGAGATCCTACCAGTCTTTGAAAACATCCTTGTTCCTTGTTTCAGTTCCAGTTTTATGTATATTTTCTGCCTTGCACCTGACTATTCCAACAATTGATGGATGGCCTTGGGAATCTAATTCTGGTATTGATAGTTTTTGCTGATTGTCTCCCCTTGTAGCTGATTTCTTCATTATTGTGTAAATTTAGATCATGAGCTCATGTTTAGCTAAACAGCTGACCTTGTAAGACGCTTAGGTGTGAACGCTCTTAAGCTTCAGCAGAAAGTCGGCAAAGATTTATTTGTGTCCCTCCAATGAGTTGCCCGGGAGAACCCCGTTTTCTACAAGTGTTGGTCCAATACTCCCTCAAGAGGCAGTGGACTCCGACAGGGCTGCTTGGCGGCCCCCGATCTGGGGCAGGGGCAGTGGGCGGCCTGTGGCCCAGGCAGAAGCCTCTCTGCATGTGTTCCTGGTATCCATCTGCCTGCGAACTTCGGTCACCTGGCAGGAAGCTATAATGCCCAGACCTATGGATAGCTGAGCAGCGAGGTGTACTGTGCGGACAGGTTCCACACACACTTCAAGTAAGAGGTCGGCCTGAGTGGAAAGGTGAGAGTTTGGGCAGCTGTGCAGACAAAGAATGTGCCCTTTGCACTCGGCCTAAATGCTTGTGAAACCCTACTGGACCTGCCGGGCTCTGAGGGCCCTGCCCTGGGCCCCCTGCTCCCCTGCCCTTTGTTCAGTCACAGCAGAGATGGCCACACCCACTCCCTCAGTGAGGGCAGAGTTCCAACCTCCCTCAACCCCGCCCCCTCTCCGCAGGTTACCATGGACTACAGAGGCTGCATTCTGAGGCCAGGGCATTCCGAGAATGCCAAGGGCAGACATGATGACCTTAAATGATTTCCTCTTGTGTCAGGTTTGGTAAACTTTAGGAGCTAGGAAATGGTCCACTTTACAGAAATGTTCAAATTTACTGGCATTTCATATATTCTCCACTATAACATTGTCCTGATTCTTTCTGTATATTCTTTACTTATGTTTTTGTTTTCCTTAATCAAAGTGTGTCTTTTCAATCTTTTCAAAGAAGATTCTTTGGACTTACTAAATCACCTCAATTTTATACGTTTTCTGTTGTATTAAGTTCTGCTCATATCTTTATTTATCTTTTTTCTATGTTCTCAGGGTTTATTGTTTTGATCTTCTGATGTCAATTAAAACACTTGGTTATTCATTTTAATAAATATTTTACTTATAAAGTTTTGAACTTTTGAAGATTCCAGCTTACTTGTAAGTTTCTAAGGGTCAGGTCCTCTCCATTGTTGCTGGCCTAAGGTTTAGTTCACCATAGAGCAATGTATATATTGACCTATTTTCCCCTCGACTTTCTGTGATTCCCTACATCTCACCTTTCTTTGCAGACAAGCCATTTGAAATACCCTTAACTTATTTCACAGCCAATAAGTCATTGAAATAATGTGTATTTTTTAGAGAAATCTTCTTATATAATTAGGCAGAAAATCTCGCCTGCCATAATTTTCAAAACAGCATAATTTCACTCTTCTCAATGCTTAATCTGTTGTATTACACAACTTTGAGGATTTAGCTTTATCAATGACATGTACTTTAAAAATGTTTTAGAGATCCTACCAGTCTTTGAAAACATCCTTGTTCCTGGTTTCAGTTCCAGTTTTATGTATATTTTCTGCCTTGCACCTGACTATTCCAACAATTGATGGATGGCCTTGGGAATCTAATTCTGGTATTGATAGTTTTTGCTGATTGTCTCCCCTTGTAGCTGATTTCTTCATTATTGTGTAAATTTAGATCATGAGCTCATGTTTAGCTAAACAGCTGACCTTGTAAGACGCTTAGGTGTGAACGCTCGTAAGCTTCAGCAGAAAGTCGGCAAAGATTTATTTGTGTCCCTCCAATGAGTTGCCCGGGAGAACCCCGTTTTCTGCAAGTGTTGGTCCAATACTCCCTCAATAGGCAGGGGACTCCGACAGGGCTGATTGGCGGCCCCCGATCTGTGGCAGGGGCAGTGGGTGGCCTGTGGCCCAGGCAGAAGCCTCTCTGCATTTGTCCCAGGGACCCATCTGCCTGCGAACTTCGGTCACCTGGCAGGAAGCTACGATGCACAGACCTATGGTTAGCTGAGCAGCGAGGTGTACTGTGCGGACAGGTTTCACACACACTTCAAGTAAGAGGTCGGCCTGAGTGGAAAGGTGAGAGTTTGGGCAGCTGTGCAGACAAAGAAGGCGCCCTTTGGCCTGGGCCTAAATGCTTGTGACACCCCACTGGACCTGCCGGGCTCTGAGGGCCCTGCCCTGGGCCCCCTGCTCCCCTGCCCTTTGTTCAGTCACAGCAGAAATGGCCACACCCACTCCCTCAGTGAGGGCAGTGTTCCAACCTCCCTCAGCCCCGCCCCCTCTCCGCAGGTTACCATGGACTACAGATGCTGCATTCTGAGGCCAGGGTGTTCCGAGAATGCCAAGGGCAGACATGATGACCTTAAATGATTTCCTCTTGTGTCAGTTTTGGTAAACTTTAGGAGCTAGGAAATGGTCCACTTTACAGAAATGTTCAAATTTACTGTCATTTCTTACATTCTCTGCTATAACATTGTCCTGATTCTTTCTGTATATTCTTTACATATGTTTTTCTTTTCCTTAATCAAAGTGTGTCTTTTCAATCTTTTCAAAGAAGATTCTTTGGACTTACTAAATCACATCAATTTTATACGTTTTCTGTTGTATTAAGTTCTGCTCATATCTTTATGTATCTTTTTTCTATGTTCTCAGGGTTTATAGTTTTGATCTTCTGATGTCAATTAAAACACTTGGTTATTCATTTTAATAAATATTTTACTTATAAAGATTTGAACTTTTGAAGATTCCAGCTTACTTGTAAGTTTCTAAGGGTCAGGTCCTCTCCATTGTTGCTGGCCTAAGGTTTAGTTCACCATATAGCAATGTATATATTGACCTATTTTCCCCTGGACTTTCTGTGATTCCCTACATCTCACCTTTCTTTGCAGACAAGCCATTTGAAATACCCTTAACTTATTTCACAGCCAATAAGTCATTGAAATAATGTGTATTTTTTAGAGAAATCTTCTTATATAATTAGGCAGAAAATCTCACCTGTCATAGTTTTCAAAACAGCATAATTTCACTCTTCTCAATGCTTAATCTGTTGCATTACACAACCTTTGAGTATTTAGCTTTATCAATGACATGTACTTTAAAAATGTTTTAGAGATCCTACCAGTCTTTGAAAACATCCTTGTTCCTGGTTTCAGTTCCAGTTTTATGTATATTTTCTGCCTTGCACCTGACTATTCCAACAATTGATGGATGGCCTTGGGAATCTAATTCTGGTATTGATAGTTTTTGCTGATTGTCTCCCCTTGTAGCTGATTTCTTCATTATTGTGTAAATTTAGATCATGAGCTCATGTTTAGCTAAACAGCTGACCTTGTAAGACGCTTAGGTGTGAACGTTCGTAAGCTTCAGCAGAAAGTCGGCAAAGATTTATTTGTGTCCCTCCAATGAGTTGCCCGGGAGAACCCCGTTTTCTACAAGTGTTGGTCCAATACTCCTTCAATAGGCAGGGGACTCCGACAGGGCTCATTGGCAGCCCCCGATCTGGGGCAGGGGCAGTGGGCGGCCTGTGGCCCAGGCAGAAGCCTCTCTGCATGTGTCCCAGGGACCCATCTGCCTGCGAACTTCGGTCACCTGGCAGGAAGCTACGATGCCCAGACCTATGGTTAGCTGAGCAGCGAGGTGTACTGTGCGGACAGCTTCCACACACACTTCAAGTAAGAGGTCGGCCTGAGTGGAAAGGTGAGAGTTTGGGCAGCTGTGCAGACAAAGAAGGCGCCCTTTGCCCTGGGCCTAAATGCTTGTGACACCCCACTGGACCTGCCGGGCTCTGAGGGCCCTGCCCTGGGCCCCCTGCTCCCCTGCCCTTTGTTCAGTCACAGCAGAGATGGCCACACCCACTCCCTCAGTGAGGGCAGTGTTCCAACCTCCCTCAGCCCCGCCCCCTCTCCGCAGTTTACCATGGACTACAGAGGCTGCATTCTGAGGCCAGGGCGTTCGGAGAATGCCAAGGGCAGGCATGATGACCTTAAATGATTTCCTCTTGTGTCAGGTTTGGTAAACTTTAGGAGCTAGGAAATGGTCCAATTTACAAAAATGTTCAAATTTACTGGCATTTCTTATATTCTCTGCTATAACATTGTCCTGATTCTTTCTGTATATTCTTTACTTATGTTTTTGTTTTCCTTAATCAAAGTGTGTCTTTTCAATCTTTTCAAAGAAGATTCTTTGGACTTACTAAATCACCTCAATTTTATACGTTTTCTGTTGTAAGAAGTTCTGCTCATATCTTTATGTATCTTTTTTCTATGTTCTCAGGGTTTATAGTTTTGATCTTCTGATGTCAATTAAAACACTTGGTTATTCATTTTAATAAATATTTTACTTATAAAGATTTGAACTTTTGAAGATTCCAGCTTACTTGTAAGTTTCTAAGGGTCAGGTCCTCTCCATTGTTGCTGGCCTAAGGTTTAGTTCACCATATAGCAATGTATATATTGACCTATTTTCCCCTCGACTTTCTGTGATTCCCTACATCTCACCTTTCTTTGCAGACAAGCCATTTGAAATACCCTTAACTTATTTCACAGCCAATAAGTCATTGAAATAAAGTGTATTTTTTAGAGAAATCTTCTTATATAATTAGGCAGAAAATCTCACCTGCCATAGTTTTCAAAACAGCATAATTTCACTCTTCTCAATGCTTAATCTGTTGTATTACACAACCTTTGAGTATTTAGCTTTATCAATGACATGTACTTTAAAAATGTTTTAGAGATCCGACCAGTCTTTGAAAACATCCTTGTTCCTGGTTTCAGTTCCAGTTTTATGTATATTTTCTGCCTTGCACCTGACTATTCCAACAATTGATGGATGGCCTTGGGAATCTAATTCTGGTATTGATAGTTTTTGCTGATTGTCTCCCCTTGTAGCTGATTTCTTCATTATTGTGTAAATTTAGATCATGAGCTCATGTTTAGATAAACAGCTGACCTTGTAAGACGCTTAGGTGTGAACGCTCGTAAGCTTCAGCAGAAAGTCGGCAAAGATTTATTTGTGTCCCTCCAATGAGTTGCCAGCGAGAACCCCGTTTTCTACAAGTGTTGGTCCAATACTGCCTCAATAGGCAGGGGAATCCGACAGGGCTGATTGGAGGCCCATGATCTGGGGCAGGGGCAGTGGGCGGCCTGTGGCCCAGGCAGAAGCCTCTCTGCATGTGTCCCAGGGACCCATCTGCCTGCGAACTTCGGTCACCTGGCAGGAAGCTATGATGCCCAGACCTATGGTTAGCTGAGCAGCGAGGTGTACTGTGCGGACAGGTTCCACACACACTTCAAGTAAGAGGTCGGCCTGAGTGGAAAGGTGAGAGTTTGGGCAGCTGTGCAGACAAAGAAGGCGCCCTTTGCCCTGGGCCTAAATGCTTGTGACACCCCACTGGACCTGCCGGGCTCTGAGGGCCCTGCCCTGGGCCCCCTGCTCCCCTGCCCTTTGTTCAGTCACAGCAGAGATGGCCACACACACTCCTTCAGTGAGGGCAGTGTTCCAACCTCCCTCAGCCCCGCCCCCTCTCCGCAGGTTACCATGGACTACAGAGGCTGCATTCTGAGGCCAGGGTGTTCCGAGAATGCCAAGGGCAGACATGATGACCTTAAATGATCTCCTCTTGTGTCAGGTTTGGTAAACTTTAGGAGCTAGGAAATGGTCCACTTTACAGAAATGTTCAAATTTACTGGCATTTCTTATATTCTCTGCTATAACATTCTCCTGATTCTTTCTGTATATTCTTTACTTATGTTTTTGTTTTCCTTAATCAAAGTGTGTCTTTTCAATCTTTTCAAAGAAGATTCTTTGGACTTACTAAATCACCTCAATTTTATACGTTTTCTGTTGTATTAAGTTCTGCTCATATCTTTATGTATCTTTTTTCTATGTTCTCAGGGTTTATAGTTTTGATCTTCTGATGTCAATTAAAACACTTGGTTATTCATTTTAATAAATATTTTACTTATAAAGATTTGAACTTTTGAAGATTCCAGCTTACTTGTAAGTTTCTAAGGGTCAGGTCCTCTCCATTGTTGCTGGCCTAAGGTTTAGTTCACCATATAGCAATGTATATATTGACCTATTTTCCCCTCGACTTTCTGTGATTCCCTACATCTCACCTTTCTTTGCAGACAAGCCATTTGAAATACACTTAACTTATTTCACAGCCAATAAGTCATTGAAATAATGTGTAATTTTTAGAGAAATATTCTTATATAATTAGGCAGAAAGTCTCACCTGCCATAGTTTTCAAAACAGCATAATTTCACTCTTCTCAATGCTTAATCTGTTGTATTACACAACCTTTGAGTATTTAGCTTTATCAATGACATGTACTTTAAAAATGTTTTAGAGATCCTACCAGTCTTTGAAATCATCCTTGTTCCTGGTTTCAGTTCCAGTTTTATGTATACTTTCTGCCTTGCACCTGACTATTCCAACAATTGATGGATGGCCTTGGGAATCTAATTCTGGTATTGATAGTTTTTGCTGATTATCTCCCCTTGTAGCTGATTTCTTCATTATTGTGTAAATTTAGATCATGAGCTCATGTTTAGCTAAACAGCTGACCTTGTAAGACGCTTAGGTGTGAACGCTCGTAAGCTTCAGCAGAAAGTCAGCAAAGATTTATTTGTGTCCCTCCAATGAGTTGCCTGGGAGAACCCCGTTTTCTACAAGTGTTGGTCCAATACTCCTTCAATAGGCAGGGGAATACGACAGGGCTGATTGGAGGCCCCCGATCTGGGGCAGGGGCAGTGGGCGGCCTGTGGCCCAGGCAGAAGCCTCTCTGCATGTGTCCCAGAGACCCATCTGCCTGCGAACTTCGGTCACCTGGCAGGAAGCTATGATGCCCAGACCTATGGTTAGCTGAGCAGCGAGGTGTACTGTGCGGACAGGTTCCACACACACTTCAAGTAAGAGGTCGGCCTGAGTGGAAAGGTGAGAGTTTGGGCAGCTGTGCAGACAAAGAAGGCGCCCTTTGCCCTGGGCCTAAATGCTTGTGACACCCCACTGGACCTGCCGGGCTCTGAGGGCCCTGCCCTGGGCCCCCTGCTCCCCTGCCCTTTGTTCAGTCACAGCAGAGATGGCCACACACACTCCCTCAGTGAGGGCAGTGTTCCAACCTCCCTCAGCCCCGCCCCCTCTCCGCAGGTTACCATGGACTACAGAGGCTGCATTCTGAGGCCAGGGCGTTCCGAGAATGCCAAGGGCAGACATGATGACCTTAAATGATCTCCTCTTGTGTCAGGTTTGGTAAACTTTAGGAGCTAGGAAATGGTCCACTTTACAGAAATGTTCAAATTTACTGGCATTTCATATATTCTCCACTATAACATTGTCCTGATTCTTTCTGTATATTCTTTACTTATGTTTTTGTTTTCCTTAATCAAAGTGTGTCTTTTCAATCTTTTCAAAGAAGATTCTTTGGACTTACTAAATCACCTCAATTTTATACGTTTTCTGTTGTATTAAGTTCTGCTCATATCTTTATTTATCTTTTTTCTATGTTCTCAGGGTTTATTGTTTTGATCTTCTGATGTCAATTAAAACACTTGGTTATTAATTTTAATAAATATTTTACTTATAAAGATTTGAACTTTTGAAGATTCCAGCTTACTTGTAAGTTTCTAAGGGTCAGGTCCTCTCCATTGTTGCTGGCCTAAGGTTTAGTTCACCATATAGCAATGTATATATTGACCTATTTTCCCCTCGACTTTCTGTGATTCCCTACATCTCACCTTTCTTTGCAGACAAGCCATTTGAAATACCCTTAACTTATTACACAGCCAATAAGTCATTGAAATAATGTGTATTTTTTAGAGAAATCTTCTTATATAATTAGGCAGAAAATCTCACCTGCCATAGTTTTCAAAACAGCATAATTTCACTCTTCTCAATGCTTAATCTGTTGTATTACACAACCTTTGAGTATTTAGCTTTATCAATGACATGTACTTTAAAAATGTTTTAGAGATCCTACCAGTCTTTGAAAACATACTTGTTCCTGGTTTCAGTTCCAGTTTTATGTATATTTTCTGCCTTGCAACTGACTATTCCAACAATTGATGGATGGCCTTGGGAATCTAATTCTGGTATTGATAGTTTTTGCTGATTGTCTCCCCTTGTAGCTGATTTCTTCATTATTGTGTAAATTTAGATCATGAGCTCATGTTTAGCTAAACAGCTGACCTTGTAAGACGCTTAGGTGTGAACGCTTGTAAGCTTCAGCAGAAAGTCGGCAAAGATTTATTTGTGTCCCTCCAATGAGTTGCCCGCGAGAACCCCGTTTTCTACAAGTGTTGGTCCAATACCCCCTCAATAGGCAGGGGACTCCGACAGGGCTGCTTGGCGGCCCCCGATCTGGGGCAGGGGCAGTAGGCGGCCTTTGGCCCAGGCAGAAGCCTCTCTGCATGTGTCCTAGGGACCCATCTGCCTGCGAACTTCGGTCACCTGGCAGGAAGCTATGATTCCCAGACCTATGGTTAGCTGAGCAGCGAGGTGTACTGTGCGGACAGGTTCCACACACACTTCAAGTAAGAGGTCGGCCTGAGTGGAAAGGTGAGAGTTTGGGCAGCTGTGCAGACAAAGAAGGCGCCCTTTGCCCTGGGCCTAAATGCTTGTGACACCCCACTGGACCTGCCGGGCTCTGAGGGCCCTGCCCTGGGCCCCCTGCTCCCCTGCCCTTTGTTCAGTCACAGCAGAGATGGCCACACCCACTCCCTCAGTGAGGGCAGAGTTCCAACCTCCCTCAGCCCCGCCCCCTCTCCGCAGTTTACCATGGACTACAGAGGCTGCATTCTGAGGCCAGGGCGTTCTGAGAATGCCAAAGGCAGACATGATGACCTTAAATGATTTCCTCTTGTGTCAGGTTTGGTAAACTTTAGGAGCTAGGAAATGGTCCACTTTACAGAAATGTTCAAATTTACTGGCATTTCATATATTCTCTACTATAACATTGTCCTGATTCTTTCTGTATATTCTTTACTTATGTTTTTGTTTTCCTTAATCAAAGTGTGTCTTTTCAATCTTTTCAAAGAAGATTCTTTGGACTTACTAAATCACCTCAATTTTATAAGTTTTCTGTTGTATTAAGTTCTGCTCATATCTTTATTTATCTTTTTTCTATGTTCTCAGGGTTTATTGTTTTGATCTTCTCATGTCAATTAAAACACTTGGTTATTCATTTTAATAAATATTTTACTCATAAAGTTTTGAACTTTTGAAGATACCAGCTTACTTGTAAGTTTCTAAGGGTCAGGTCCTCTCCATTGTTGCTGGCCTAAGGTTTAGTTCACCATATAGCAATGTATATATTGACCTATTTTCCCCTCGACTTTCTGTGATTCCCTACATCTCACCTTTCTTTGCAGACAAGCCATTTGAAATACCCTTAACTTATTTCACAGCCAATAAGTCATTGAAATAATGTGTATTTTTTAGAGAAATCTTCTTATATAATTAGGCAGAAAATCTCACCTGCCATAGTTTTCAAAACAGCATAATTTCACTCTTCTCAATGCTTAATCTGTTGTATTACACAACCTTTGAGTATTTAGCTTTATCAATGACATGTACTTTAAAAATGTTTTAGAGATCCTACCAGTCTTTGAAAACATCCTTGTTCCTGGTTTCAGTTCCAGTTTTATGTATATTTTCTGCCTTGCACCTGACTATTCCAACAATTGATGGATGGCCTTGGGAATCTTATTCTGGTATTGATAGTTTTTGCTGATTATCTCCCCTTGTAGCTGATTTCTTCATTATTGTGTAAACTTAGATCATGAGCTCATGTTTAGCTAAACAGCTGACCTTGTAAGACGCTTAGGTGTGAACGCTCGTAAGCTTCAGCAGAAAGTCGGCAAAGATTTATTTGTGTCCCTCCAATGAGTTGCCCGGGAGAACCCCGTTTTCTACAAGTGTTGGTCCAATACTCCCTCAATAAGCAGGGGATTCCGACAGGGCTGATTGGAGGCCCCCGATCTGGGGCAGGGGCAGTGGTCGGCCTGTGGCCCAGGCAGAAGCCTCTCTGCATGTGTCCCAGGGACCCATCTGCCTGCGAACTTCGGTCACCTGGCAGGAAGCTATGATGCCCAGACCTATGGTTAGCTGAGCAGCGAGGTGTACTGTGCGGACAGGTTCCACACACACTTCAAGTAAGAGGTCGGCCTGAGTGGAAAGGTGAGAGTTTGGGCAGCTGTGCAGACAAAGAAGGCGCCCTTTGCCCTGGGCCTAAATGCTTGTGACACGCCACTGGAACTGCCGGGCTCTGAGGGCCCTGCCCTGGGCACCCTGCTCCCCTGCCCTTTGTTCAGTCACAGCAGAGATGGCCACACTCACTCCCTCAGTGAGGGCAGAGTTCCAACATTCCTCAGCCCCGCCCCCTCTCCGCAGGTTACCATGGACTACAGAGGCTGCATTCTGAGGCCAGGGCGTTCCGAGAATGCCAAGGGCAGACATGATGACCTTAAATGATTTCCTCTTGTGTCAGGTTTGGTAAACTTTAGGAGCTAGGAAATGGTCCACTTTACAGAAATGTTCAAATTTACTGGCATTTCATATATTCTCCACTATAACATTGTCCTGATTCTTTCTGTATATTCTTTACTTATGTTTTTGTTTTCCTTAATCAAAGTGTGTCTTTTCAATCTTTTCAAACAAGATTCTTTGGACTTACTAAATCACCTCAATTTTATACGATTTCTGTTGTATTAAGTTCTGCTCATATCTTTATGTATCTTTTTTCTATGTTCTCAGGGTTTATTGTTTTGATCTTCTGATGTCAATTAAAACACTTGGTTATTCATTTTAATAAATATTTTACTTATAAAGATTTGAACTTTTGAAGATTCCAGCTTACTTGTAAGTTTCTAAGGGTCAGGTCCTCTCCATTGTTGCTGGCCTAAGGTTTAGTTCACCATATAGCAATGTATATATTGACCTATTTTCCCCTCGACTTTCTGTGATTCCCTACATCTCACCTTTCTTTGCAGACAAGCCATTTGAAATACCCTTAACTTATTTCACAGCCGATAAGTCATTGAAATAATGTGTATTTTTTAGAGAAATCTTCTTATATAATTAGGCAGAAAATCTCACCTGCCATAGTTTTCAAAACAGCATAATTTCACTCTTCTCAATGCTTAATCTGTTGTATTACACAACCTTTGAGTATTTAGCTTTATCAATGACATGTACTTTAAAAATGTTTTAGAGATCCTACCAGTCTTTGAAAACATCCTTGTTCCTGGTTTCAGTTCCAGTTTTATGTATATGTTCTGCCTTGCACCTGACTATTCCAACAATTGATGGATGGCCTTGGGAATCTAATTCTGGTATTGATAGTTTTTGCTGATTGTCTCCCCTTGTAGCTGATTTCTTCATTATTGTGTAAATTTAGATCATGAGCTCATGTTTAGCTAAACAGCTGACCTTGTAAGACGCTTAGGTGTGAACGCTCGTAAGCTTAAGCAGAAAGTCAGCAAAGATTTATTTGTGTCCCTCCAATGAGTTGCCCGGGAGAACCCCGTTTTCTACAAGTGTTGGTCCAATACTCCCTCAATAGGCAGGGGATTCCGACAGGGCTGATTGGAGGCCCCCGATCTGGGGCAGGGGCAGTGGGTGGCCTGTGGCCCAGGCAGAAGCCTCTCTGCATGTGTCCCAGGGACCCATCTCCCTGCGAACTTCGGTCACCTGGCAGGAAGCTATGATGCCCAGACCTATGGTTAGCTGAGCAGCGAGGTGTACTGTGCGGACAGGTTCCACTCACACTTCAAGTAAGAGGTCGGCCTGAGTGGAAAGGTGAGAGTTTGGGCAGCTGTGCAGACAAAGAAGGCGCCCTTTGCCATGGGCCTAAATGCTTGTGACACCCCACTGGACCTGCCGGGCTCTGAGGGCCCTGCCCTGTGCCCCCTGCTCCCCTGCCCTTTGTTCAGTCACAGCAGAGATGGCCACACTCACTCCCTCAGTGAGGGCATAGTTCCAACCTCCCTCAGCCCCGCCCCCTCTCCGCAGGTTACCATGGACTACAGAGGCTGCATTCTGAGGCCAGGGCGTTCCGAGAATGCCAAGGGCAGACATGATGACCTTAAATGATTTCCTCTTGTGTCAGGTTAGGTAAACTTTAGGAGCTAGGAAATGGTCCACTTTACAGAAATGTTCAAATTTACTGGCATTTCATATATTCTCCACTATAACATTGTCCTGATTCTTTCTGTATATTCTTTACTTATGTTTTTGTTTTCCTTAATCAAAGTGTGTCTTTTCAATCTTTTCAAAGAAGATAATTTGGACTTACTTAATCACCTCAATTTTATACGTTTTCTGTTGTATTAAGTTCTGCTCATATCTTTATTTATCTTTTTTCTATGTTCTCAGGGTTTATTGTTTTGATCTTCTGATGTCAATTAAAACACTTGGTTATTAATTTTAATAAATATTTTACTTATAAAGATTTGAACTTTTGAAGATTCCAGCTTACTTGTAAGTTTCTAAGGGTCAGGTCCTCTCCATTGTTGCTGGCCTAAGGTTTAGTTCACCATATAGCAATGTATATATTGACCTATTTTCCCCTCGACTTTCTGTGATTCCCTACATCTCACCTTTCTTTGCAGACAAGCCATTTGAAATACCCTTAACTTATTTCACAGACAATAAGTCATTGAAATAATGTGTATTTTTTAGAGAAATCTTCTTATATAATTAGGCAGAAAATCTCACCTGTCATAGTTTTCAAAACAGCATAATTTCACTCTTCTCAATGGTTAATCTGTTGTTTTACACAACCTTTGAGTATTTAGCTTTATCAATGACATGTACTTTAAAAATGTTTTAGAGATCCTACCAGTCTTTGAAAACATCCTTGTTCCTTGTTTCAGTTCCAGTTTTATGTATATTTTCTGCCTTGCACCTGACTATTCCAACAATTGATGGATGGCCTTGGGAATCTAATTCTGGTATTGAAAGTTTTTGCTGATTGTCTCCCCTTGTAGCTGATTTCTTCATTATTGTGTAAATTTAGATCATGAGCTCATGTTTAGCTAAACAGCTGACCTTGTAAGACGCTTAGGTGTGAACGCTCGTAAGCTTCAGCAGAAAGTCGGCAAAGATTTATTTGTGTCCCTCCAATGAGTTGCCCGGGAGAACACCGTTTTCTACAAGTGTTGGTCCAATACTCCCTCAATAGGCAGGGGACTCCGACAGGGCTGATTGGAGGCCCCCGATCTGGGGCAGGGGCAGTGGGTGGCCTGTGGCCCAGGCAGAAGCCTCTCTGCATGTGTCCCAGGGACCCATCTCCCTGCGAACTTCGGTCACCTGGCAGGAAGCTACGATGCCCTGACCTATGGTTAGCTGAGCAGCGAGGTGTACTGTGCGGACAGGTTCCACACACACTTCAAGTAAGAGGTCGGCCTGAGTGGAAAGGTGAGAGTTTGGGCAGCTGTGCAGACAAAGAAGGCGCCCTTTGCCCTGGGACTAAATGCTTGTGACACCCCACTGGACCTGCCGGGCTCTGAGGGCCCTGCCCTGGGCCCCCAGCTCCCCTGCCCTTTGTTCAGTCACAGCAGAGATGGCCACACCCACTCCCTCAGTGAGGGCAGTGTTCCAACCTCCCTCAGCCCCGCCCCCTCTCCGCAGGTTACCATGGACTACAGATGCTGCATCCGGAGGCCAGGGCGTTCTGAGAATGCCAAGGGCAGACATGATGACCTTAAATGATTTCCTCTTGTGTCAGGTTTGGTAAACTTTAGGAGCTAGGAAATGGTCCACTTTACAGAAATGTTCAAATTTACTGGCATTTCATATATTCTCTGCTATAACATTGTCCTGATTCTTTCTGTATATTCTTTACTTATGTTTTTGTTTTCCTTAATCAAAGTGTGTCTTTTCAATCTTTTCAAAGAAGATTCTTTGGACTTACTAAATCACCTCAATTTTATACGTTTTCTGTTGTATTAAGTTCTGCTCATAACTTTATGTATCTTTTTTCTATGTTCTCAGGGTTTATAGTTTTGATCTTCTGATGTCAATTAAAACACTTGGTTATTCATTTTAATAAATATTTTACTTATAAAGATTTGAACTTTTGAAGATTCCTGCTTACTTGTAAGTTTCTAAGGGTCAGGTCCTCTCCATTGTTGCTGGCCTAAGGTTTAGTTCACCATATAGCAATGTATATATTGACCTATTTTCCCCTCGACTTTCTGTGATTCCCTACATCTCACCTTTCTTTGCAGACAAGCCATTTGAAATACCCTTAACTTATTTCACAGCCAATAAGTCATTGAAATAATGTGTATTTTTTAGAGAAATCTTCTTATATAATTAGGCAGAAAATCTCACCTGCCATAGTTTTCAAAACAGCATAATTTCACTCTTCTCAATGCTTAATCTGTTGTATTACACAACCTTTGAGTATTTAGGTTTATCAATGACATGTACTTTAAAAATGTTTTAGAGATCCTACCAGTCTTTGAAAACATCCTTGTTCCTGGTTTCAGTTCCAGTTTTATGTATATTTTCTGCCTTGCACCTGACTATTCCAACAATTGATGGATGGCCTTGGGAATCTAATTCTGGGATTGATAGTTTTTGCTGATTGTCTCCACTTGTAGCTGATTTCTTCATTATTGTGTAAATTTAGATCATGAGCTCATGTTTAGCTAAACAGCTGACCTTGTAAGACGCTTAGGTGTGAACGCTCGTAAGCTTCAGCAGAAAGTCAGCAAAGATTTATTTGTGTCCCTCCAATGAGTTGCCCGGGAGAACCCCGTTTTCTACAAGTGTTGGTCCAATACTCCCTCAATAGGCAGGGGACACCGACAGGGCTGATTGGAGGCCCCCGATCTGGGGCAGGGGCAGTGGGTGGCCTGTGGCCCAGGCAGAAGCCTCTCTGCATGTGTCCCAGGGACCCATCTGCCTGCGAACTTCGGTCACCTGGCAGGAAGCTATGATGCCCAGACCTATGGTTAGCTGAGCAGCGAGGTGTACTGTGCGGACAGGTTCCACTCACACTTCAAATAAGAGGTCGGCCTGAGTGGAAAGGTGAGAGTTTGGGCAGCTGTGCAGACAAAGAAGGCGCCCTTTGCCATGGGCCTAAATGCTTGTGACACCCCACTGGACCTGCCGGGCTCTGAGGGCCCTGCCCTGTGCCCCCTGCTCCCCTGCCCTTTGTTCAGTCACAGCAGAGATGGCCACACTCACTCCCTCAGTGAGGGCATAGTTCCAACCTCCCTCAGCCCCGCCCCCTCTCCGCAGGTTACCATGGAGTACAGAGGCTGCATTCTGAGGCCAGGGCGTTCCGAGAATGCCAAGGGCAGACATGATGACCTTAAATGATTTCCTCTTGTGTCAGGTTTGGTAAACTTTAGGAGCTAGGAAATGGTCCACTTTACAGAAATGTTCAAATTTACTGGCATTTCATATATTCTCCACTATAACATTGTCCTGATTCTTTCTGTATATTCTTTACTTATGTTTTTGTTTTCCTTAATCAAAGTGTGTCTTTTCAATCTTTTCAAAGAAGATTCTTTGGACTTACTTAATCACCTCAATTTTATACGTTTTCTGTTGTATTAAGTTCTGCTCATATCTTTATTTATCTTTTTTCTATGTTCTCAGGGTTTATTGTTTTGATCTTCTGATGTCAATTAAAACACTTGGTTATTCATTTTAATAAATATTTTACTTATAAAGATTTGAACTTTTGAAGATTCCAGCTTACTTGTAAGTTTCTAAGGGTCAGGTCCTCTCCATTGTTGCTGGCCTAAGGTTTAGTTCTCCATATAGCAATGTATATATTGACCTATTTTCCCCTCGACTTTCTGTGATTCCCTACATCTTACCTTTCTTTGCAGACAAGCCATTTGAAATACCCTTAACTTATTTCACAGCCAATAAGTCATTGAAATAATGTGTATTTTTTAGAGAAATCTTCTTATATAATTAGGCATAAAATCTCACCTGTCATAGTTTTCAAAACAGCATAATTTCACTCTTCTCAATGGTTAATCTGTTGTATTACACAACCTTTGAGTATTTAGCTTTATCAATGACATGTACTTTAAAAATGTTTTAGAGATCCTACCAGTCTTTGAAAACATCCTTGTTCCTTGTTTCAGTTCCAGTTTTATGTATATTTTCTGCCTTGCACCTGACTATTCCAACAATTGATGGATGGCCTTGGGAATCTAATTCTGGTATTGAAAGTTTTTGCTGATTGTCTCCCCTTGTAGCTGATTTCTTCATTATTGTGTAAATTTAGATCATGAGCTCATGTTTAGCTATACAGCTGACCTTGTAAGACGCTTAGGTGTGAATGCTCGTAAGCTTCAGCAGAAAGTCGGCAAAGATTTATTGGTGTCCCTCCAATGAGTTGCCCGGGAGAACCCCGTTTTCTACAAGTGTTGGTCCAATACTCCCTCAATAGGCAGGGGACTCCGACAGGGCTGATTGGAGGCCCCCGATCTGGGGCAGGGGCAGTGGGTGGCCTGTGGCCCAGGCAGAAGCCTCTCTGCATGTGTCCCAGGGACCCATCTCCCTGCGAACTTCGGTCACCTGGCAGGAAGCTACGATGCCCAGACCTATGGTTAGCTGAGCAGCGAGGTGTACTGTGCGGACAGGTTCCACACACACTTCAAGTAAGAGGTCGGCCTGAGTGGAAAGGTGAGAGTTTGGGCAGCTGTGCAGACAAAGAAGGCGCCCTTTGCCCTGGGACTAAATGCTTGTGACACCCCACTGGACCTGCCGGGCTCTGAGGGCCCTGCCCTGGGCCCCCTGCTCCCCTGCCCTTTGTTCAGTCACAGCAGAGATGGCCACACCCACTCCCTCAGTGAGGGCAGTGTTCCAACCTCCCTCAGCCCCGCCCCCTCTCCACAGGTTACCATGGACTACAGATGCTGCATCCGGAGGCCAGGGCGTTCTGAGGATGCCAAGGGCAGACATGATGACCTTAAATGATTTCCTCTTGTGTCAGGTTTGGTAAACTTTAGGAGCTAGGAAATGGTCCACTTTACAGAAATGTTCAAATTTACTGGCATTTCATATATTCTCTGCTATAACATTGTCCTGATTCTTTCTGTATATTCTTTACTTATGTTTTTGTTTTCCTTAATCAAAGTGTGTCTTTTCAATCTTTTCAAAGAAGATTCTTTGGACTTACTAAATCACCTCAATTTTATACGTTTTCTGTTGTATTAAGTTCTGCTCATAACTTTATGTATCTTTTTTCTATGTTCTCAGGGTTTATAGTTTTGATCTTCTGATGTCAATTAAAACACTTGGTTATTCATTTTAATAAATATTTTACTTATAAAGATTTGAACTTTTGAAGATTCCTGCTTACTTGTAAGTTTCTAAGGGTCAGGTCCTCTCCATTGTTGCTGGCCTAAGGTTTAGTTCACCATATAGCAATGTATATATTGACCTATTTTCCCCTCGACTTTCTGTGATTCCCTACATCTCACCTTTCTTTGCAGACAAGCCATTTGAAATACCCTTAACTTATTTCACAGCCAATAAGTCATTGAAATAATGTGTATTTTTTAGAGAAATCTTCTTATATAATTAGGCAGAAAATCTCACCTGCCATAGTTTTCAAAACAGCATAATTTCACTCTTCTCAATGCTTAATCTGTTGTATTACACAACCTTTGAGTATTTAGCTTTATCAATGACATGTACTTTAAAAATGTTTTAGAGATCCTACCAGTCTTTGAAAACATCCTTGTTCCTGGTTTCAGTTCCAGTTTTATGTATATTTTCTGCCTTGCACCTGACTATTCCAACAATTGATGGATGGCCTTGGGAATCTAATTCTGGGATTGATAGTTTTTGCTGATTGTCTCCACTTGTAGCTGATTTCTTCATTACTGTGTAAATTTAGATCATGAGCTCATGTTTGGCTAAACAGCTGACCTTGTAAGACGCTTAGGTGTGAACGCTCGTAAGCTTCAGCAGAAAGTCAGCAAAGATTTATTTGTGTCCCTCCAATGAGTTGCCCGGGAGAACCCCGTTTTCTACAAGTGTTGGTCCAATACTCCCTCAATAGGCAGGGGACTCCGACAGGGCTGATTGGAGGCCCCCGATCTGGGGCAGGGGCAGTGGGTGGCCTGTGGCCCAGGCAGAAGCCTCTCTGCATGTGTCCCAGGGACCCATCTGCCTGCGAACTTCGGTCACCTGGCAGGAAGCTATGATGCCCAGACCTATGGTTAGCTGAGCAGCGAGGTGTACTGTGCGGACAGGATCCACTCACACTTCAAATAAGAGGTCGGCCTGAGTGGAAAGGTGAGAGTTTGGGCAGCTGTGCAGACAAAGAAGGCGCCCTTTGCCATGGGCCTAAATGCTTGTGACACCCCACTGGACCTGCCGGGCTCTGAGGGCCCTGCCCTGTGCCCCCTGCTCCCCTGCCCTTTGTTCAGTCACAGCAGAGATGGCCACACTCACTCCCTCAGTGAGGGCATAGTTCCAACCTCCCTCAGGCCCGCCCCCTCTCCGCAGGTTACCATGGACTACAGAGGCTGCATTCTGAGGCCAGGGCGTTCCGAGAATGCCAAGGGCAGACATGATGACCTTAAATGATTTCCTCTTGTGTCAGGTTTGGTAAAGTTTAGGAGCTAGGAAATGGTCCACTTTACAGAAATGTTCAAATTTACTGGCATTTCATATATTCTCCACTATAACATTGTCCTGATTCTTTCTGTATATTCTTTACTTATGTTTTTGTTTTCCTTAATCAAAGTGTGTCTTTTCAATCTTTTCAAAGAAGATTCTTTGGACTTACTAAATCACCTCAATTTTATACGTTTTCTGTTGTATTAAGTTCTGCTCATATCTTTATGTATCTTTTTTCTATGTTCTCAGGGTTTATAGATTTGATCTTCTGATGTCAATTAAAACACTTGGTTATTCATTTTAATAAATATTTTACTTATAAAGATTTGAACTTTTGAAGATTCCAGCTTACTTGTAAGTTTCTAAGGGTCAGGTCCTCTCCATTGTTGCTGGCCTAAGGTTTAGTTCACCATATAGCAATGTATATATTGACCTATTTTCCCCTCGACTTTCTGTGATTCCCTACATCTCACCTTTCTTTGCAGACAAGCCATTTGAAATACCCTTAACTTATTTCACAGCCAATAAGTCATTGAAATAATGTGTATTTTGTAGAGAAATCTTCTTCTATAATTAGGCAGAAAATCTCACCTGCCATAGTTTTCAAAACAGCATAATTTCACTCTTCTCAATGCTTAATCTGTTGTATTACACAACCTTTGAGTATTTAGCTTTATCAATGACATGTACTTTAAAAATGTTTTAGAGATCCTACCAGTCTTTGAAAACATCCTTGTTCCTGGTTTCAGTTCCACTTTTATGTATATTTTCTGCCTTGCACCTGACTATTCCAACAATTGATGGATGGCCTTGGGAATCTAATTCTGGGATTGATAGTTTTTGCTGATTGTCTCCACTTGTAGCTGATTTCTTCATTATTGTGTAAATTTAGATCATGAGCTCATGTTTAGCTAAACAGCTGACCTTGTAAGACGCTTAGGTGTGAACGCTCGTAAGCTTCAGCAGAAAGTCGGCAAAGATTTATTTGTGTCCCTCCAATGAGTTGCCCGGGAGAACCCAGTTTTCTACAAGTGTTGGTCCAATAATCCCTCAATAGGCAGGGGACACCGACAGGGCTGATTGGCGGCCCCCGATCTGGGGCAGGGGCAGTGGGCAGCCTGAGGCCCAGGCAGAAGCCTCTCTGCATGTGTCCCAGGGACCCATCTGCCTGCGAACTTCGGTCACCTGGCAGGAAGCTATGATGCCCAGACCTATGGTTAGCTGAGCAGCGAGGTGTACTGTGCAGACAGGTTCCACACACACTTCAAGTAAGAGTTCGGCCTGAGTGGAAAGGTGAGAGTTTGGGCAGCTGTGCAGACAAAGAAGGCTCACTTTGGCCTGGGCCTAAATGCTTGTGACACCCCACTGGACCTGCCGCGCTCTGAGGGCCCTGCCCTGGGCCCCCTGCTCCCCTGCCCTTTGTTCAGTCACAGCAGAGATGGCCACACCCACTCCCTCAGTGAGGGCAGTGTTCCAACCTCCCTCAGCCCCGCCCCCTCTCCGCAGTTTACCATGGACTACAGATGCTGCATCCGGAGGCCAGGGTGTTCCGAGAATGCCAAGGGCAGACATGATGACCTTAAATGATTTCCTCTTGTGTCATGTTTGGTAAACTTTAGGAGCTAGGAAATGGTCCACTTTACAGAAATGTTCAAATTTACTGGCATTTCTTATATTCTCTGCTATAACATTGTCCTGATTCTTTCTGTATATTCTTTACTTATGTTTTTGTTTTCCTTAATCAAAGTGTGTCTTTTCAATCTTTTCAAAGAAGATTCTTTGGACTTACTAAATCACCTCAATTTTATACGTTTTCTGTTGTATTAAGTTCTGCTCATATCTTTATTTATCTTTTTTCTATGTTCTCAGGGTTTATTGTTTTGATCTTCTGATGTCAATTAAAACACTTGGTTATTCATTGTAATAAATATTTTACTTATAAAGATTTGAACTTTTGAAGATTCCAGCTTACTTGTAAGTTTCTAAGGGTCAGGTCCTCTCCATTGTTGCTGGCCTAAGGTTTAGTTCACCATATAGCAAAGTATATATTGACCTATTTTCCCCTCGACTTTCTGTGATTCCCTACATCTCACCTTTCTTTGCAGACAAGCCATTTGAAATACCCTTAACTTATTTCACAGCCAATAAGTCACTGAAATAATGTGTATTTTTTAGAGAAATCTTCTTATATAATTAGGCAGAAAATCTCACCTGCCATAGTTTTCAAAACAGCATAATTTCACTCTTCTCAATGCTTAATCTGTTGTATTACACAACCTTTGAGTATTTAGCTTTATCAATGACATGTACTTTAAAAATGTTTTAGAGATCCTACCAGTCTTTGAAAACATCCTTGTTCCTGGTTTCAGTTCCAGTTTTTTGTATATTTTCTGCCTTGCACCTGACTATTCCAACAATTGATGGATGGCCTTGGGAATCTAATTCTGGTATTGATAGTTTTTGCTGATTATCTCCCCTTGTAGCTGATTTCTTCATTATTGTGTAAATTTAGATCATGAGCTCATGTTTAGCTAAACAGCTGACCTTGTAAGACGCTTAGGTGTGAACGCTCGTAAGCTTCAGCAGAAAGTCGGCAAAGATTTATTTGTGTCCCTCCAATGAGTTGCCCGCAAGGACCCCGTTTTCTACAAGTGTTGGTCCAATACTCCCTCTAGAGGCAGGGGACTCCGACAGGGCTGCTTGGCGGCCCACGATCTGGGGCAGGGGCAGTGGGCGGCCTGTGGCCCAGGCAGAAGCCTCTCTGCATGTGTCCCAGGGACCCATCTGCCTGCGAACTTCGGTCACCTGGCAGGAAGCTACGATGCCCAGACCTATGGTTAGCTGAGCAGCGAGGTGTACTGCGCGGACAGGTTCCACACACACTTCAAGTAAGAGGTCGGCCTGAGTGGAAAGGTGAGAGTTTGGGCAGCTGTGCAGACAAAGAAGGCGCCCTTTGCCCTGGGCCTAAATGCTTGTGACACCCCACTGGACCTGCCGGGCTCTGAGGGCCCTGCCCTGGGCCCCCTGCTCCCCTGCCCTTTGTTAAGTCACAGCGGAGATGGCCACACCCACTCCCTCAGTGAGGGCAGTGTTCCAACCTCCCTCAGCCCTCCCCCTCTCCGCAGGTTACCATGGACTACAGAGGCTGCATTCTGAGGCCAGGGCGTTCCGAGAATGCCAAGGGCAGACATGATGACCTTAAATGATTTCCTCTTGTGTCAGGTTTGGTAAACTTTAGGAGCTAGGAAATGGTCCACTTTACAGAAATGTTCAAATTTACTGGCATTTCATATATTCTCTGCTATAACATGGTCCTGATTCTTTCTGTATATTCTTTACTTATGTTTTTGTTTTCCTTAATCAAAGTGTGTCTTTTCAATCTTTTCAAAGAAGATTCTTTGGACTTACTAAATCACCTCAATTTTATACGTTTTCTCTTGTATTAAGTTCTGCTCATATCTTTATTTATCTTTTTTCTATGTTCTCAGGGTTTATTGTTTTGATCTTCTGATGTCAATTAAAACACTTGGTTATTCATTTTAATAAATATTTTACTTATAAAGATTTGAACTTTTGAAGATTCCAGCTTACTTGTACGTTTCTAAAGGTCAGGTCCTCTCCATTGTTGCTGGCCTAAGGTTTAGTTCACCATATAGCAATGTATATATTGACCTATTTTCCCCTCGACTTTCTGTGATTCCCTACATCTCACCTTTCTTTGCAGACAAGCCATTTGAAATACCCTTAACTTATTTCACAGCCAATAAGTCATTGAAATAATGTGTATTTTTTAGAGAAATCTTCTTATATAATTAGGCAGAAAATCTCACCTGCCATAGTTTTCAAAACAGCATAATTTCACTCTTCTCAATGGTTAATCTGTTGTATTACACAACCTTTGAGTATTTAGCTTTATCAATGACATGTACTTTAAAAATGTTTTAGAGATCCTACCAGTCTTTGAAAACATCCTTGTTCCTTGTTTCAATTCCAGTTTTATGTATATTTTCTGCCTTGCACCTGACTATTCCAACAATTGATGGATGGCCTTGGGAATCTAATTCTGGTATTGATAGTTTTTGCTGATTGTATCACCTTGTAGCTGATTTCTTCATTATTGTGTAAATTTAGATCATGAGCTCATGTTTAGCTAAACAGCTGACCTTGTAAGACGCTTAGGTGTGAACGCTCGTAAGCTTCAGCAGAAAGTCGGCAAAGATTTATTTGTGTCCCTCCAATGAGTTGCCCGGGAGAACCCCGTTTTCTACAAGTGTTGGTCCAATACTGCCTCAATAGGCAGGGGACTCCGACAGGGCTGCTTGGCGGCCCCCGATCTGGAGCAGGGGCTGAGGGCGGCCTGTGGCCCAGGCAGAAGCCTCTCTGCATGTGTCCCAGGGACCCATCTGCCTGCGTACTTCGGTCACCTGGCAGGAATCTATGATGCCCAGACCTATGGTTAGCTGAGCAGCGAGGTGTACTGCGCAGACAGGTTCCACACACACTTCAAGTAAGAGGTCGGCCTGAGTGGAAAGGTGAGAGTTTGGGCAGCTGTGCAGACAAAGAAGGCGCCCTTTGCCCTGGGCCTAAATGCTTGTGACACCCCACTGGACCTGCCGGGCTCTGAGGGCCCTGCCCTGGGCCCCCTGCTCCCCTGCCCTTTGTTCAGTCACAGCAGAGATGGCCACACCCACTCCCTCAGTGAGGGCATTTTTCCAACCTCCCTCCGCCCCCCCCCCTCTCCGCAGGTTACCATGGACTACAGAGGCTGCATTCTGAGGCCAGGGCGTTCCGAGAAGGCCAAGGGCAGACATGATGACCTTAAATGATTTCCTCTTGTGTCAGGTTTGGTAAACTTTAGGAGCAAGAAATGGTCCACTTTACAGAAATGTTCAAATTTACTGGCATTTCTTATATTCTCTGCTATAACATTGTCCTGATTCTTTCTGTATATTCTTTACTTATGTTTTTGTTTTCCTTAATCAAAGTGTGTCTTTTCAATCTTTTCAAAGAAGATTCTTTGGACTTACTAAATCACCTCAATTTTATACGTTTTCTGTTGTATTAAGTTCTGCTCATATCTTTATGTATATTTTTTCTATGTTCTCAGGGTTTATTGTTTTGATCTTCTGATGTCAATTAAAACACTTGGTTATTCATTTTAATAAATATTTTACTTATAAAGATTTGAACTTTTGAAGATTCCAGCTTACTTGTAAGTTTCTAAGGGTCAGGTCCTCTCCATTGTTGCTGGCCTAAGGTTTAGTTCACCATATAGCAATGTATATATTGACCTATTTTCCCCTCGACTTTCTGTGATTCCCTACATCTCACCTTTCTTTGCAGACAAGCCATTTGAAATACCCTTAACTTATTTCACAGCCAATAAGTCATTGAAATAATGTGTATTTTTTAGAGAAATCTTCTTATATAATTAGGCAGAAAATCTCACCTGCCATAGTTTCCAAAACAGCATAATTTCACTATTCTCAATGCTTAATCTGTTGTATTACACAACCTTTGAGTATTTAGGTTTATCAATGACATGTACTTTAAAAATGTTTTAGAGATCCTACCAGTCTTTTAAAACATCCTTGTTCCTGGTTTCAGTTCCAGTTTTATGTATATTTTCTGCCTTGCACCTGACTATTCCAACAATTGATGGATGGCCTTGGGAATCTAATTCTGGTATTGATAGTTTTTGCTGATTATCTCCCCTTGTAGCTGATTTCTTCATTATTGTGTAAATTTAGATCATGAGCTCATGTTTAGCTAAACAGCTGTCCTTGTAAGACGCTTAGGTGTGAACGCTCGTAAGCTTCAGCAGAAAGTCGGCAAAGATTTATTTGTGTCCCTCCAATGAGTTGCCCGGGAGAACCCCGTTTTCTACAAGTGTTGGTCCAATACTCCCTCAATAGGCAGGGGACTCCGACAGGGCTGCTTGGCGGCCCCCGATCTGGGGCAGGGGCAGTGGGCGGCCTGTGGCCCAGGCAGAAGCCTCTCTGCATGTGTCCCAGGGACCCATCTGCCTGCGAACTTCGGTCACCTGGCAGGAAGCTACGATGCCCAGAGCTATGGTTAGCTGAGCAGCGAGGTGTACTGTGCGGACAGGTTCCACACACACTTCAAGTAAGAGGTCGGCCTGAGTGGAAAGGTGAGAGTTTGGGCCGCTGTGCAGACAAAGATGGCGCCCTTTGCCCTGGGCCTAAATGCTTGTGACACCCCACTGGACCTGCCGGGCTCTGAGGGCCCTGCCCTGGGCCCCCTGCTCCCCTGCCCTTTGTTCAGTCACAGCAGAGATGGCCACACCCACTCCCTCAGTGAGGGCAGTGTTCCAACCTCCCTCAGCCCTCCCCCTCTCCGCAGGTTACCATGGACTACAGAGGCTGCATTCTGAGGCCAGGGCGTTCCGAGAATGTCAAGGGCAGACATGATGACCTTAAATGATTTCCTCTTGTGTCAGGTTTGGTAAACTTTAGGAGCTAGGAAATTGTCCACTTTACAGAAATGTTCAAATTTACTGGCATTTCATATATTCTCTGCTATAACATGGTCCTGATTCTTTCTGTATATTCTTTACTTATGTTTTTGTTTTCCTTAATCAAAGTGTGTCTTTTCAATCTTTTCAAAGAAGATTCTTTGGACTTACTAAATCACCTCAATTTTATACGTTTTCTCTTGTATTAAGTTCTGCTCATATCTTTATTTATCTTTTTTCTATGTTCTCAGGGTTTATTGTTTTGATCTTCTGATGTCAATTAAAACACTTGGTTATTCATTGTAATAAATATTTTACTTATAAAGATTTGAACTTTTGAAGATTCCAGCTTACTTGTACGTTTCTAAAGGTCAGGTCCTCTCCATTGTTGCTGGCTTAAGGTTTAGTTCACCATATAGCAATGTATATATTGACCTATTTTCCCGTCGACTTTCTGTGATTCCCTACATCTCACCTTTCTTTGCAGACAAGCCATTTGAAATACCCTTAACTTATTTCACAGCCAATAAGACATTGAAATAATGTGTACTTTTTAGAGAAATCTTCTTATATAATTAGGCAGAAAATCTCACCTGCCATAGTTTTCAAAACAGCATAATTTCACTCTTCTCAATGGTTAATCTGTTGTATTACACAACCTTTGAGTATTTAGCTTTATCAATGACATGTACTTTAAAAATGTTTTAGAGATCCTACCAGTCTTTGAAAACATCCTTGTTCCTTGTTTCAGTTCCAGTTTTATGTATATTTTCTGCCTTGCACCTGACTATTCCAACATTTGATGGATGGCCTTGGGAATCTAATTCTGGTATTGATAGTTTTTGCTGATTGTATCCCCTTGTAGCTGATTTCTTCATTATTGTGTAAATTTAGATCATGAGCTCATGTTTAGCTAAACAGCTGACCTTGTAAGACGCTTAGGTGTGAACGCTCGTAAGCTTCAGCAGAAAGTCGGCAAAGATTTATTTGTGTCCCTCCAATGAGTTGCCCGGGAGAACCCCGTTTTCTACAAGTGTTGGTCCAATACTGCCTCAATAGGCAGGGGACTCCGACAGGGCTGCTTGGCGGCCCCCAATCTGGAGCAGGGGCTGTGGGCGGCCTGTGGCCCAGGCAGAAGCCTCTCTGCATGTGTCCCAGGGACCCATCTGCCTGCGAACTTCGGTCACCTGGCAGGAATCTATGATGCCCAGACCTATGGTTAGCTGAGCAGCGAGGTGTACTGCGCAGACACGTTCCACACACACTTCAAGTAAGAGGTCGGCCTGAGTGGAAAGGTGAGAGTTTGGGCAGCTGTGCAGACAAAGAAGGCGCCCTTTGCCCTGGGCCTAAATGCTTGTGACACCCCACTGGACCTGCCTGGCTCTGAGGGCCCTGCCCTTGGCCCCCTGCTCCCCTGCCCTTTGTTCAGTCACAGCGGAGATGGCCACACCCACTCCCTCAGTGAGGGCATTTTTCCAACCTCCCTCCGCCCCCCCCCCCGCAGGTTACCATGGACTACAGAGGCTGCATTCTGAGGCCAGGGCGTTCCGAGAATGCCAAGGGCAGACATGATGACCTTAAATGATTTCCTCTTGTGTCATGTTTGGTAAACTTTAGGAGCTAGGAAATGGTCCACTTTACAGAAATGTTCAAATTTACTGGCATTTCTTATATTCTCTGCTATAACATTGTCCTGATTCTTTCTGTATATTCTTTACTTATGTTTTTGTTTTCCTTAATCAAAGTGTGTCTTTTCAATCTTTTCAAAGAAGATTCTTTGGACTTACTAAATCACCTCAATTTTATACGTTTTCTGTTGTATTAAGTTCTGCTCATATCTTTATTTATCTTTTTTCTATGTTCTCAGGGTTTATTGTTTTGATCTTCTGATGTCAATTAAAACACTTGGTTATTCATTGTAATAAATATTTTACTTTTAAAGATTTGAACTTTTGAAGATTCCAGCTTACTTGTAAGTTTCTAAGGGTCAGGTCCTCTCCATTGTTGCTGGCCTAAGGTTTAGTTCACCATATAGCAATGTATATATTGACCTATTTTCCCCTCGACTTTCTGTGATTCCCTACATCTCACCTTTCTTTGCAGACAAGCCATTTGAAATACCCTTAACTTATTTCACAGCCAATAAGTCATTGAAATAATGTGTACTTTTTAGAGAAATCTTCTTATATAATTAGGCAGAAAATCTCACCTGCCATAGTTTACAAAACAGCATAATTTCACTCTTCTCAATGCTTAATCTGTTGTATTACACAACCTTTGAGTATTTAGCTTTATCAATGACATGTACTTTAAAAATGTTTTAGAGATCCTACCAGTCTTTGAAAACATCCTTGTTCCTGGTTTCAGTTCCAGTTTTATGTATATTTTCTGCCTTGCACCTGACTATTCCAACAATTGATGGATGGCCTTGGGAATCTAATTCTGGTATTGATAGTTTTTGCTGATTGTCTCCCCTTGTAGCTGATTTCTTCATTATTGTGTAAATTTAGATCATGAGCTCATGTTTAGCTAAACAGCTGACCTTGTAAGACGCTTAGGTGTGAACGCTCGTAAGCTTCAGCAGAAAGTCGGCAAACATTTATTTGTGTCCCTCCAATGAGTTGCCCGGGAGAACCCCGTTTTCTACAAGTGTTGGTCCAATACTCCCTCAATAGGCAGGGGATTCCGACAGGGCTGCTTGGCGGCCCCCGATCTGGGGCAGGGGCAGTGGGCGGCCTGTGGCCCAGGCAGAAGCCTCTCTGCATGTGTCCCAGGGACCCATCTGCCTGCGAACTTCGGTCACGTGGCAGGAAGCTACGATGCCCAGACCTATGGTTAGCTGAGCAGCGAGGTGTACTGCGCGGACAGCTTCCACACACACTTCAAGTAAGAGTTCGGCCTGAGTGGAAAGGTGAGAGTTTGGGCAGCTGTGCAGACAAAGAAGGCGCCCTTTGCCCTGGGCCTAAATGCTTGTGACACCCCACTGGACCTGCCGGGCTCTGAGGGCCCTGACCTGGGCCCCCTGCTCCCCTGCCCTTTGTTCAGTCACAGCGGAGATGGCCACACCCACTCCCTCAGTGAGGGCAGTGTTCCAACCTCCCTCAGCCCTCCCCCTCTCCGCAGGTTACCATGGACTACAGAGACTGCATTCTGAGGCCAGGGCGTTCCGAGAATGCCAAGGGCAGACATGATGACCTTAAATGATTTCCTCTTGTGTCAGGTTTGGTAAACTTTAGGAGCTAGGAAATGGTCCACTTTACAGAAATGTTCAAATTTACTGGCATTTCATATATTCTCTGCTATAACATGGTCCTGATTCTTTCTGTATATTCTTTACTTATGTTTTTGTTTTCCTTAATCAAAGTGTGTCTTTTCAATCTTTTCAAAGAAGATTCTTTGGACTTACTAAATCACCTCAATTTTATACGTTTTCTCTTGTATTAAGTTCTGCTCATATCTTTATTTATCTTTTTTCTATGTTCTCAGGGTTTATTGTTTTGATCTTCTGATGTCAATTAAAACACTTGGTTATTCATTTTAATAAATATTTTACTTATAAAGATTTGAACTTTTGAAGATTCCAGCTTACTTGTACGTTTCTAAAGGTCAGGTCCTCTCCATTGTTGCTGGCCTAAGGTTTAGTTCACCATATAGCAATGTATATATTGACCTATTTTCCCGTCGACTTTCTGTGATTCCCTACATCTCACCTTTCTTTGCAGACAAGCCATTTGAAATACCCTTAACTTATTTCACAGCCAATAAGTCATTGAAATAATGTGTACTTTTTAGAGAAATCTTCTTATATAATTAGGCAGAAAATCTCACCTGCCATAGTTTTCAAAACAGCATAATTTCACTCTTCTCAATGCTTAATCTGTTGTATTACACAACCTTTGAGTATTTAGCTTTATCAATGACATGTACTTTAAAAATGTTTTAGAGATCCTACCAGTCTTTGAAAACATCCTTGTTCCTGGTTTCAGTTCCAGTTTTATGTATATTTTCTGCCTTGCACCTGACTATTCCAACAATTGATGGATGGCCTTGGGAATCTAATTCTGGTATTGATAGTTTTTGCTGATTGTCTCCCCTTGTAGCTGATTTCTTCATTATTGTGTAAATTTAGATCATGAGCTCATGTTTAGCTAAACAGCTGACCTTGTAACACGCTTAGGTGTGAACGCTCGTAAGCTTCAGCAGAAAGTCGGCAAAGATTTATTTGTGTCCCTCCAATGAGTTGCCAGGGAGAACCCCGTTTTCTACAAGTGTTGGTCCAATACTCCCTCAATAGGCAGGGGACTCCGACAGGGTTGCTTGGCGGCCGCCGATCTGGGGCAGGGGCAGTGGGCGGCCTGTGGCCCAGGCAGAAGCCTCTCTGCATGTGTCCCAAGGACCCATCTGCCTGCGAACTTCGGTCACCTGGCAGGAAGCTATGATGCTCAGACCTATGGTTAGCTGAGCATCGAGGTGTACTGTGCGGACAGGTTCCACACACACTTCAATAAGAGGTCGGCCTGAGTGGAAAGGTGAGAGTTTCGGCAGCTGTGCAGACAAAGAAGTCGCCCTTTGCCCTGGGACTAAATGCTTGTGACACCCCACTGGACCTGCCGGGCTCTGAGGGCCCTGCCCTGGGCCCCCTGCTCCCCTGCCCTTTGTTCAGTCACAGCAGAGATGGCCACACCCACTCCCTCAGTGAGGGCAGAGTTCCAACCTCCCTCAGCCCCGCCCCCTCTCCGCAGGTTACCATGGACTACAGAGGCTGCATTCTGAGGCCAGGGCGTTCCGAGAATGCCAAGGGCAGACATGATGACCTTAAATGATTTCCTCTTGTGTCAGGTTTGGTAAACTTTAGGAGCTAGGAAATGGTCCACTTTACAGAAATGTTCAAATTTACTGGCATTTCTTATATTCTCCGCTATAACATTGTCCTGATTCTTTCTGTATATTCTTTACTTTTGTTTTTGTTTTCCTTAATCAAAGTGTGTCTTTTCAATCTTTTCAAAGAAGATTCTTTGGACTTACTAAATCACCTCAATTTTATACGTTTTCTGTTGTATTAAGTTCTGCTCATATCTTTATTTATCTTTTTTCTATGTTCTCAGGGTTTATTGTTTTGATCTTCTGATGTCAATTAAAACACTTGGTTATTCATTGTAATAAATACTTTACTTATAAAGATTTGAACTTTTGAAGATTCCAGCTTACTTGTAAGTTTCTAAGGGTCAGGTCCTCTCCATTGTTGCTGGCCTAAGGTTTAGTTCACCATAGAGCAATGTATATATTGACCTATTTTCCCCTCGACTTTCTGTGATTCCCTACATCTCACCTTTCTTTGCAGACAAGCCATTTGAAATACCCTTAACTTATTTCACAGCCAATAAGTCATTGAAATAATGTGTATTTTTTAGAGAAATCTTCTTATATAATTAGGCAGAAAATCTCACCTGCCATAGTTTTCAAAACAGCATAATTTCACTCTTCTCAATGCTTAATCTGTTGTATTACACAACCTTTGAGTATTTAGCTTTATCAATGACATGTACTTTAAAAATGTTTTAGAGATCCTACCAGTCTTTGAAAACATCCTTGTTCCTGGTTTCAGTTCCAGTTTTATGTATATTTTCTGCCTTGCACCTGACTATTCCAACAATTGATGGATGGCCTTGGGAATCTAATTCTGGTATTGATAGTTTTTGCTGATTGTCTCCCCTTGTAGCTGATTTCTTCATTATTGTGTAAATTTAGATCATGAGCTCATGTTTAGCTAAACAGCTGACCTTGTAAGACGCTTAGGTGTGAACGCTCGTAAGCTTCAGCAGAAAGTCGGCAAACATTTATTTGTGTCCCTCCAATGAGTTGCCCGGGAGAACCCCGTTTTCTACAAGTGTTGGTCCAATACTCCCTCAATAGGCAGGGGACTCCGACAGGGCTGCTTGGCGGCCCCCGATCTGGGGCAGGGGCAGTGGGCGGCCTGTGGCCCAGGCAGAAGCCTCTCTGCATGTGTCCCAGGGACCCATCTGCCTGCGAACTTCAGTCACCTGGCAGGAAGCTATGATGCCCAGACCTATGGTTAGCTGTGCAGCGAGGTGTACTGCGTGGACAGGTTCCACACACACTTCAAGTAAGAGGTCGGCCTGAGTGGAAAGGTGAGAGTTTGGGCAGCTGTGCAGACAAAGAAGGCGCCCTTTGTCCTGGGCCTAAATGCTTGTGACACCCCAGTGGACCTGCCGGGCTCTGAGGGCCCTGCCCTGGGCCCCCTGCTCCCCTGCCCTTTGTTCAGTCACAGCAGAGATGGCCCCACCCACTCCCTCAGTGAGGGCAGAGTTCCAACCTCCCTCAGCCCCGCCCCCTCTCCGCAGGTTACCATGGACTACAGATGCTGCATTCTGAGGCCAGGGCCTTCCGAGAATGCCAAGGGCAGACATGATGACCTTAAATGATTTCCTCTTGTGTCAGGTTTGGTAAACTTTAGGAGCTAGGAAATGGTCCACTTTACAGAAATGTTCAAATTTACTGGCATTTCTTATATTCTCTGCTATAACATTGTCCTAATTCTTTCTGTATATTCTTTACTTATGTTTTTGTTTTCCTTAATCAAAGTGTGTCTTTTCAATCTTTTCAAAGAAGATTCTTTGGACTTACTAAATCACCTCAATTTTATACGTTTTCTGTTGTATTAAGTTCTGCTCATATCTTTATTTATCTTTTTTCTATGTTCTCAGGGTTTATTGTTTTGATCTTCTGATGTCAATTAAAACACTTGGTTATTCATTTTAATAAATATTTTACTTATAAAGATTTGAACTTTTGAAGATTCCAGCTTACTTGTAAGTTTCTAAGGGGCTGGTCCTCTCCATTGTTGCTGGCCTAAGGTTTAGTTCACCATAGAGCAATGTATATATTGACCTATTTTCCCCTCGACTTTCTGTGATTCCCTACATCTCACCTTTCTTTGCAGACAAGCCATTTGAAATACCCTTAACTTATTTCACAGCCAATAAGTCATTGAAATAATGTGTATTTTTTAGAGAAATCTTCTTATATAATTAGGCAGAAAATCTCACCTGCCATAGTTTTCAAAACAGCATAATTTCACTCTTCTCAATGCTTAATCTGTTGTATTACACAACCTTTGAGTATTTAGCTTTATCAATGACATGTACTTTAAAAATGTTTTAGAGATCCTACCAGTCTTTGAAAACATCCTTGTTCCTTTTCTCAGTTCCAGTTTTATGGATATTTTCTGCCTTGCACCTGATTATTCCAACAATTGATGGATGGCCTTGGGAATCTAATTCTGGTATTGATAGTTTTTGCTGGTTGTCTCCCCTTGTAGCTGATTTCTTCATTATTGTGTAAATATAGATCATGTGCTCATGTTTAGCTAAACAGCTGACCTTGTAAGGCGCTTAGGTGTGAACGCTCGTAAGCTTCAGCAGAAAGTCGGCAAAGATTTATTTGTGTCCCTCCAATGAGTTGCCCGCGAGAACCCCGTTTTCTACAAGTGTTGGTCCAATACTCCCTCAAGAGGCAGGGGATTCCGACAGGGCTGATTGGCGGCCCCTGATCTGGGGCAGGGGCAGTGGGCGGCCTGTGGCCCAGGCAGAAGCCTCTCTGCATGTGTCCCAGGGACCCATCTGCCTGCGAACTTCGGTCACCTGGCAGGAAGCTACGATGCCCAGACCTATGGTTAGCTGTGCAGCGAGGTGTACTGCGCGGACAGGTTCCACACACACTTCAAGTAAGAGGTCGGCCTGAGTGGAAAGGTGAGAGTTTGGGCAGCTGTGCAGACAAAGAAGGCGCCCCTTGGCCTGGGCCTAAATGCTTGTGACACCCCACTGGACCTGCCTGGCTCTGAGGGCCCTGCCTTGTGCCCCCTGCTCCCCTGCCCTTTGTTCATTCACAGCAGAGATGGCCACACCCACTCCCTTAGTGAGGGCAGTTTTCCAACCTCCCTCAGCCCAGCCCCCTCTCCGCAGGTTACCATGGACTACAGATGCTGCATTCTGAGGCCAGGGCGTTCCGAGAATGACAAGGGCAGACATGATGACCTTAAATGATTTCCTCTTGTGTCAGGTTTGGTAAACTTTAGGAGCTAGGAAATGGTCCACTTTACAGAAATGTTCAAATTTACTGGCATTTCTTATATTCTCTGCTATAACATTGTCCTGATTCTTTCTGTATATTCTTTACTTATGTTTTTGTTTTCCTTAATCAAAGTGTGTCTTTTCAATCTTTTCAAAGAAGATTCTTTGGACTTACTAAATCACCTCAATTTTATACGTTTTCTCTTGTATTAAGTTCTGCTCATATCTTTATGTGTCTTTTTTCTATGTTCTCCGGGTTTATAGTTTTGATCTTCTGATGTCAATTAAAACACTTGGTTATTCATTTTAATAAATATTTTACTTATAAAGATTTGAACTTTTGAAGATTCCAGCTTACTTGTAAGTTTCTAAGGGTCAGGTCCTCTCCATTGTTGCTGGCCTAAGGTTTAGTTCACCATATAGCAATGTATATATTGACCTATTTTCCCCTCGACGTTCTGTTATTCCCTACATCTCACCTTTCTTTGCAGACAAGACATTTGAAATACCCTTAACTTATTTCACAGCCAATAAGTCACTGAAATAATGTGTATTTTTTAGAGAAATCTTCTTATATAATTAGGCAGAAAATCTCACCTGCCATAGTTTTCAAAACAGCATAATTTCACTCTTCTCAATGCTTAATCTGTTGTATTACACAACCTTTGAGTATTTAGCTTTATCAATGACATGTACTTTAAAAATGTTTTAGAGATCCTACCAGTCTTTGAAAACATCCTTGTTCCTGGTTTCAGTTCCAGTTTTATGTATATTTTCTGCCTTGCACCTGACTATTCCAACAATTGATGGATGGCCTTGGGAATCTAATTCTGGTATTGATAGTTTTTGCTGATTGTCTCCCCTTGTAGCTGATTTCTTCATTATTGTGTAAATTTAGATCATGAGCTCATGTTTAGCTAAACAGCTGACCTTGTAACACGCTTAGGTGTGAACGCTTGTAAGCTTCAGCAGAAAGTCGGCAAAGATTTATTTGTGTCCCTCCAATGAGTTGCCCGGGAGAACCCCGTTTTCTACAAGTGTTGGTCCAATACTCCCTCAATAGGCAGGGGACTCCGACAGGGTTGCTTGGCGGCCGCCGATCTGGGGCAGGGGCAGTGGGCGGCCTGTGGCCCAGGCAGAAGCCTCTCTGCATGTGTCCCAGGGACCCATCTGCCTGCGAACTTCGGTCACCTGGCAGGAAGCTATGATGCTCAGACCTATGGTTAGCTGAGCATCGAGGTGTACTGTGCGGACAGGTTCCACACACACTTCAATAAGAGGTCCGCCTGAGTGGAAAGGTGAGAGTTTCGGCAGCTGTGCAGACAAAGAAGGCGCCCTTTGCCCTGGGACTAAATGCTTGTGACACCCCACTGGACCTGCCGGGCTCTGAGGGCCCTGCCCTGGGCCCCCTGCTCCCCTGCCCTTTGTTCAGTCACAGCAGAGATGGCCACACCCACTCCCTCAGTGAGGGCAGAGTTCCAACCTCCCTCAGCCCCGCCCCCTCTCCGCAGGTTACCATGGACTACAGAGGCTGCATTCTGAGGCCAGGGTGTTCCGAGAATGCCAAGGGCAGACATGATGACCTTAAATGATTTCCTCTTGTGTCAGGTTTGGTAAACTTTAGGAGCTAGGAAATGGTCCACTTTACAGAAATGTTCAAATTTACTGGCATTTCTTATATTCTCTGCTATAACATTGTCCTGATTCTTTCTGTATATTCTTTACTTATGTTTTTGTTTTCCTTAATCAAAGTGTGTCTTTTCAATCTTTTCAAAGAAGATTCTTTGGACTTACTAAATCACCTCAATTTTATACGTTTTCTGTTGTATTAAGTTCTTCTCATATCTTTATTTATCTTTTTTCTATGTTCTCAGGGTTTATTGTTTTGATATTCTGATGTCAATTAAAACACTTGGTTATTCATTTAAATAAATATTTTACTTATAAAGATTTGAACTTTTGAAGATTCCAGCTTACTTGTAAGTTTCTAAGGGTCAGGTCCTCTCCATTGTTGCTGGCCTAAGGTTTAGTTCACCATAGAGCAATGTATATATTGACCTATTTTCCCCTCGACTTTCTGTGATTCCCTACATCTCACCTTTCTTTGCAGACAAGCCATTTGAAATACCCTTAACTTATTTCACAGCCAATAAGTCATTGAAATAATGTGTATATTTTAGAGAAATCTTCTTATATAATTAGGCAGAAAATCTCACCTGCCATAGTTTTCAAAACAGCATAATTTCACTCTTCTCAATGCTTAATCTGTTGTATTACACAACCTTTGAGTATTTAGCTTTATCAATGACATGTACTTTAAAAATGTTTTAGAGATCCTACCAGTCTTTGAAAACATCCTTGTTCCTGGTTTCAGTTCCAGTTTTATGTATATTTTCTGCCTTGCACCTGACTATTCCAACAATTGATGGATGGCCTTGGGAATCTAATTCTGGTATTGATAGTTTTTGCTGATTGTCTCCCCTTGTAGCTGATTTCTTCATTATTGTGTAAATTTAGATCATGAGCTCATGTTTAGCTAAACAGCTGACCTTGTAAGACGCTTAGGTGTGAACGCTCGTAAGCTTCAGCAGAAAGTCGGCAAACATTTATTTGTGTCCCTCCAATGAGTTGCCCGGGAGAACCCCGTTTTCTACAAGTGTTGGTCCAATACTCCCTCAATAGGCAGGGGACTCCGACAGGGCTGCTTGGCGGCCCCCGATCTGGGGCAGGGGCAGTGGGCGGCCTGTGGCCCAGGCAGAAGCCTCTCTGCATGTGTCCCAGGGACCCATCTGCCTGCGAACTTCAGTCACCTGGCAGGAAGCTATGATGCCCAGACCTATGGTTAGCTGTGCAGCGAGGTGTACTGCGTGGACAGGTTCCACACACACTTCAAGTAAGAGGTCGGCCTGAGTGGAAAGGTGAGAGTTTGGGCAGCTGTGCAGACAAAGAAGGCGCCCTTTGTCCTGGGCCTAAATGCTTGTGACACCCCAGTGGACCTGCCGGGCTCTGAGGGCCCTGCCCTGGGCCCCCTGCTCCCCTGCCCTTTGTTCAGTCACAGCAGAGATGGCCCCACCCACTCCCTCAGTGAGGGCAGAGTTCCAACCTCCCTCAGCCCCGCCCCCTCTCCGCAGGTTACCATGGACTACAGATGCTGCATTCTGAGGCCAGGGCCTTCCGAGAATGCCAAGGGCAGACATGATGACCTTAAATGATTTCCTCTTGTGTCAGGTTTGGTAAACTTTAGGAGCTAGGAAATGGTCCACTTTACAGAAATGTTCAAATTTACTGGCATTTCTTATATTCTCTGCTATAACATTGTCCTGATTCTTTCTGTATATTCTTTACTTATGTTTTTGTTTTCCTTAATCAAAGTGTGTCTTTTCAATCTTTTCAAAGAAGATTCTTTGGACTTACTAAATCACCTCAATTTTATACGTTTTCTGTTGTATTAAGTTCTGCTCATATCTTTATTTATCTTTTTTCTATGTTCTCAGGGTTTATTGTTTTGATCTTCTGATGTCAATTAAAACACTTGGTTATTCATTTTAATAAATATTTTACTTATAAAGATTTGAACTTTTGAAGATTCCAGCTTACTTGTAAGTTTCTAAGGTTCAGGTCCTCTCCATTGTTGCTGACCTAAGGTTTAGTTCACCATAGAGCAATGTATATATTGACCTATTTTCCCCTCGACTTTCTGTGATTCCCTACATCTCACCTTTCTTTGCAGACAAGCCATTTGAAATACCCTTAACTTATTTCACAGCCAATAAGTCATTGAAATAATGTGTAATTTTTAGAGAAATCTTCTTATATAATTAGGCAGAAAATCTCACCTGCCATAGTTTTCAAAACAGCATAATTTCACTCTTCTCAATGCTTAATCTGTTGTATTACACAACCTTTGAGTATTTAGCTTTATCAATGACATGTACTTTAAAAATGTTTTAGAGATCCTACCAGTCTTTGAAAACATCCTTGTTCCTTTTCTCAGTTCCAGTTTTATGGATATTTTCTGCCTTGCACCTGATTATTCCAACAATTGATGGATGGCCTTGGGAATCTAATTCTGGTATTGATAGTTTTTGCTGGTTGTCTCCCCTTGTAGCTGATTTCTTCATTATTGTGTAAATATAGATCATGTGCTCATGTTTAGCTAAACAGCTGACCTTGTAAGGCGCTTAGGTGTGAACGCTCGTAAGCTTCAGCAGAAAGTCGGCAAAGATTTATTTGTGTCCCTCCAATGAGTTGCCCGCGAGAACCCCGTTTTCTACAAGTGTTGGTCCAATACTCCCTCAAGAGGCAGGGGATTCCGACAGGGCTGATTGGCGGCCCCTGATCTGGGGCAGGGGCAGTGGGCGGCCTGTGGCCCAGGCAGAAGCCTCTCTGCATGTGTCCCAGGGACCCATCTGCCTGCGAACTTCGGTCACCTGGCAGGAAGCTACGATGCCCAGACCTATGGTTAGCTGTGCAGCGAGGTGTACTGCGCGGACAGGTTCCACACACACTTCAAGGAAGAGGTCGGCCTGAGTGGAAAGGTGAGAGTTTGGGCAGCTGTGCAGACAAAGAAGGCGCCCCTTGGCCTGGGCCTAAATGCTTGTGACACCCCACTGGACCTGCCTGGCTCTGAGGGCCCTGCCTTGGGCCCCCTGCTCCCCTGCCCTTTGTTCAGTCACAGCAGAGATGGCCACACCCACTCCCTTAGTGAGGGCAGTTTTCCAACCTCCCTCAGCCCAGCCCCCTCTCCGCAGGTTACCATGGACTACAGAGGCTGCATTCTGAGGCCAGGGCGTTCCGAGAATGCCAAGGGCAGACATGATGACCTTAAATGATTTCCTCTTGTGTCAGGTTTGGTAAACTTTAGGAGCTAGGAAATGGTCCACTTTACAGAAATGTTCAAATTTACTGGCATTTCATATATTCTCTGCTATAACATGGTCCTGATTCTTTCTGTATATTCTTTACTTATGTTTTTGTTTTCCTTAATCAAAGTGTGTCTTTTCAATCTTTTCAAAGAAGATTCTTTGGACTTACTAAATCACCTCAATTTTATACGTTTTCTCTTGTATTAAGTTCTGCTCATATCTTTATTTATCTTTTTTCTATGTTCTCAGGGTTTATTGTTTTGATCTTCTGATGTCAATTAAAACACTTGGTTATTCATTTTAATAAATATTTTACTTATAAAGATTTGAACTTTTGAAGATTCCAGCTTACTTGTAAGTTTCTAAGGGTCAGGTCCTCTCCATTGTTGCTGGCCTAAGGTTTAGTTCACCATATAGCAATGTATATATTGACCTATTTTCCCCTCGACGTTCTGTGATTCCCTACATCTCACCTTTCTTTGCAGACAAGCCATTTGAAATACCCTTAACTTATTTCACAGCCAATAAGTCACTGAAATAATGTGTATTTTTTAGAGAAATCTTCTTATATAATTAGGCAGAAAATCTCACCTGCCATAGTTTTCAAAACAGCATAATTTCACTCTTCTCAATGCTTAATCTGTTGTATTACACAACCTTTGAGTATTTAGCTTTATCAATGACATGTACTTTAAAAATGTTTTAGAGATCCTACCAGTCTTTGAAAACATCCTTGTTCCTGGTTTCAGTTCCAGTTTTATGTATATTTTCTGCCTTGCACCTGACTATTCCAACAATTGATGGATGGCCTTGGGAATCTAATTCTGGTATTGATAGTTTTTGCTGATTGTCTCCCCTTGTAGCTGATTTCTTCATTATTCTGTAAATTTAGATCATGAGCTCATGTTTAGCTAAACAGCTGACCTTGTAACACGCTTAGGTGTGAACGCTCGTAAGCTTCAGCAGAAAGTCGGCAAAGATTTATTTGTGTCCCTCCAATGAGTTGCCCGGGAGAACCCCGTTTTCTACAAGTGTTGGTCCAATACTCCCTCAATAGGCAGGGGACTCAGACAGGGTTGCTTGGCGGCCGCCGATCTGGGGCAGGGGCAGTGGGCGGCCTGTGGCCAGGCAGAAGCCTCTCTGCATGTGTCCCAAGGACCCATCTGCCTGCGAACTTCGGTCACCTGGCAGGAAGCTATGATGCTCACACCTATGGTTAGCTGAGCATCGAGGTGTACTGTGCGGACAGGTTCCACACACACTTCAATAAGAGGTCGGCCTGAGTGGAAAGGTGAGAGTTTCGGCAGCTGTGCAGACAAAGAAGGCGCCCTTTGCCCTGGGACTAAATGCTTGTGACACCCCACTGGACCTGCCGGGCTCTGAGGGCCCTGCCCTGGGCCCCCTGCTCCCCTGCCCTTTGTTCAGTCACAGCAGAGATGGCCACACCCACTCCCTCAGTGAGGGCAGAGTTCCAACCTCCCTCAGCCCCGCCCCCTCTCCGCAGGTTACCATGGACTACAGAGGCTGCATTCTGAGGCCAGGGCGTTCCGAGAATGCCAAGGGCAGACATGATGACCTTAAATGATTTCCTCTTGTGTCAGGTTTGGTAAACTTTAGGAGCTAGGAAATGGTCCACTTTACAGAAATATTCAAATTTACTGGCATTTCTTATATTCTCTGCTATAACATTGTCCTGATTCTCTCTGTATATTCTTTACTTATGTTTTTGTTTTCCTTAATCAAAGTGTGTCTTTTCAATCTTTTCAAAGAAGATTCTTTGGACTTACTAAATCACCTCAATTTTATACGTTTTCTGTTGTATTAAGTTCTGCTCATATCTTTATGTATCTTTTTTCTATGTTCTCAGGGTTTATAGTTTTGATCTTCTGATGTCAATTAAAACACTTGGTTATTCATTGTAATAAATATTTTACTTATAAAGATTGGAACTTTTGAAGATTCCAGCTTACTTGTAAGTTTCTAAGGGTCAGGTCCTCTCCATTGTTGTTGGCCTTAGGTTTAGTTCACCATATAGCAATGTATATATTGACCTATTTTCCCCTCGACGTTCTGTGATTCCCTACATCTCACCTTTCTTTGCAGACAAGCCATTTGAAATACCCTTAACTTATTTCACAGCCAATAAGTCATTGAAATAATGTGTATTTTTTAGAGAAATCTTCTTATATAATTAGGCAGAAAATCTCACCTGCCATAGTTTTCAAAACAGCATAATTTCACTCTTCTCAATGTTTAATCTGTTGTATTACACAACCTTTGAGTATTTAGCTTTATCAATGACATGTACTTTAAAAATGTTTTAGAGATCCTACCAGTCTTTGAAAACATCCTTGTTCCTGGTTTCAGTTCCAGTTTTATGTATATTTTCTGCCTTGCACCTGACTATTCCAACAATTGATGGATGGCCTTGGGAATCTAATTCTGGTATTGATAGTTTTTGCTGATTGTCTCCCCTTGTAGCTGATTTCTTCATTATTGTGTAAATTTAGATCATGAGCTCATGTTTAGCTAAACAGCTGACCTTGTAAGACGCTTAGGTGTGAACGCTCGTAAGCTTCAGCAGAAAGTCGGCAAACATTTATTTGTGTCCCTCCAATGAGTTGCCCGGGAGAACCCCGTTTTCTACAAGTGTTGGTCCAATACTCCCTCAATAGGCAGGGGACTCCGACAGGGTTGCTTGGCGGCCCGCGATCTGGGGCAGGGGCATTGGGCGGCCTGTGGCCCAGGCAGAAGCCTCTCTGCATGTGTCCCAGGGACCCATCTGCCTGCGAACTTCGGTCACCTGGCAGGAAGCTATGATGCCCAGACCTATGGTTAGCTGAGCAGCGAGGTGTACTGTGCGGACAGGTTCCACACACACTTCAAGGAAGAGGTCGACCTGAGTGGAAAGGTGAGAGTTTGGGCAGCTGTGCAGACAAAGAAGGCGCCCTTTGCCCTGGGCCTAAATGCTTGTGACACACCACTGGACCTGCCTGGCTCTGAGGGCCCTGCCCTGGGACCCCTGCTCCCCTGCCCTTTGTTCAGTCACAGCAGAGATGGCCACACCCACTCCCTCAGTGAGGGCAGAGTTCCAACCTCCCTCAGCCCCGCCTCCTCTCCGCAGGTTACCATGGACTACAGAGGCTGCATTCTGAGGCCAGGGCCTTCCGAGAATGCCAAGGGCAGACATGATGACCTTAAGTGATTTCCTCTTGTGTCAGGTTTGGTAAACTTTAGGAGCTAGGAAATGGTCCACTTTACAGAAATGTTCAAATTTACTGGCATTTCATATATTCTCCGCTATAACATTGTCCTGATTCTTTCTGTATATTCTTTACTTATGCTTTTGTTTTCCTTAATCAAAGTGTGTCTTTTCAATCTTTTCAAAGAAGATTCTTAGGACTTACTAAATCACCTCAATTTTATACGTTTTCTGTTGTATTAAGTTCTGCTCATATCTTTATTTATCTTTTTTCTATGGTCTCAGGGTTTATTGTTTTGATCTTCTGATGTCAATTAAAACACATGGTTATTCATTTTAATAAATATTTTACTTATAAAGATTTGAACTTTTGAAGATTCCAGCTTACTTGTAAGTTTCTAAGGGTCAGGTCCTCTCCATTGTTGCTGGCCTAAGGTTTAGTTCACCATATAGCAATGTATATATTGACCTATTTTCCCCTCGACTTTCTGTGATTCCCTACATCTCACCTTTCTTTGCAGACAAGCCATTTGAAATACCCTTAACTTATTTCACAGCCAATCAGTCATTGAAATAATGTGTATTTTTTAGAGAAATCTTCTTCTATAATTAGGCAGAAAATCTCACCTGCCATAGTTTTCAAAACAGCATAATTTCACTCTTCTCAATGCTTAATCTGTTGTATTACACAACCTTTGAGTATTTAGCTTTATCAATGACATGTACTTTAAAAATGTTTTAGAGATCCTACCAGTCTTTGAAAACATCCTTGTTCCTGGTTTCAGTTCCAGTTTTATGTATATTTTCTGCCTTGCACCTGACTATTCCAACAATTGATGGATGGCCTTGGGAATCTAATTCTGGTATTGATAGTTTTTGCTGATTGTCTCCCCTTGTAGCTGATTTTTTCATTATTGTGTAAATTTAGATCATGAGCTCATGTTTAGCTAAACAGCTGACCTTGTAAGACGCTTAGGTGTGAACGCTCGTAAGCTTCAGCAGAAAGTCGGCAAAGATTTATTTGTGTCCCTCCAATGAGTTGCCCGGGAGAACCCCGTTTTCTACAAGTGTTGGTCCAATTCTCCCTCAATAGGCAGGGGACTCCGACAGGGCTGCTTGGCGGCCCCCGATCTCGGGCAGGGGCAGTGGGCGGCCTGTGGCCCAGGCAGAAGCCTCTCTGCATGTGTCCCAGGGACCCATCTGCCTGCGAACTTTGGTCACCTGGCAGGAAGCTACAATGCCCAGACCTTTGGTTAGGTGTGCAGCGAGGTGTACTTCGCGGACAGGTTCCACACACACTTCAAGTAAGAGGTCGGCCTGAGTGGAAAGGTGAGAGTTTGGGCAGCTGTGCAGACAAAGAAGGCGCCCTTTGGCCTGGGCCTAAATGCTTGTGACACCCCACTGGACCTGCCGGGCTCTGAGGGCCCTGCCCTGGGCCCCCTGCTCCCCTGCCCTTTGTTCAGTCACAGCATAGATGGCCACACCCACTCCCTCAGTGAGGGCAGTGTTCCAACCTCCCTCAGCCCCGCCCCCTCTCCGCAGGTTACCATGGACTACAGAGGCTGCATTCTGAGGCCAGGGCGTTCCGAGAATGCCAAGGGCAGACATGATGACCTTAAATGATTTCCTCTTGTGTCAGGTTTGGTAAACTTTAGGAGCTAGGAAATGGTCCACTTTACAGAAATATTCAAATTTACTGGCATTTCTTATATTCTCTGCTATAACATTGTCCTGATTCTCTCTGTATATTCTTTACTTATGTTTTTGTTTTCCTTAATCAAAGTGTGTCTTTTCAATCTTTTCAAAGAAGATTCTTTGGACTTACTAAATCACCTCAATTTTATACGTTTTCTGTTGTATTAAGTTCTGCTCATATCTTTATGTATCTTTTTTCTATGTTCTCAGGGTTTATAGTTTTGATCTTCTGATGTCAATTAAAACACTTGGTTATTCATTGTAATAAATATTTTACTTATAAAGATTGGAACTTTTGAAGATTCCAGCTTACTTGTAAGTTTCTAAGGGTCAGGTCCTCTCCATTGTTGTTGGCCTTAGGTTTAGTTCACCATATAGCAATGTATATATTGACCTATTTTCCCCTCGACGTTCTGTGATTCCCTCCATCTCACCTTTCTTTGCAGACAAGCCATTTGAAATACCCTTAACTTATTTCACAGCCAATAAGTCATTGAAATAATGTGTATTTTTTAGAGAAATCTTCTTATATAATTAGGCAGAAAATCTCACCTGCCATAGTTTTCAAAACAGCATAATTTCACTCTTCTCAATGTTTAATCTGTTGTATTACACAACCTTTGAGTATTTAGCTTTATCAATGACATGTACTTTAAAAATGTTTTAGAGATCCTACCAGTCTTTGAAAACATCCTTGTTCCTGGTTTCAGTTCCAGTTTTATGTATATTTTCTGCCTTGCACCTGACTATTCCAACAATTGATGGATGGCCTTGGGAATCTAATTCTGGTATTGATAGTTTTTGCTGATTGTCTCCCCTTGTAGCTGATTTCTTCATTATTGTGTAAATTTAGATCATGAGCTCATGTTTAGCTAAACAGCTGACCTTGTAAGACGCTTAGGTGTGAACGCTCGTAAGCTTCAGCAGAAAGTCGGCAAAGATTTAATTGTGTCCCTCCAATGAGTTGCCCGGGAGAACCCCGTTTTCTACAAGTGTTGGTCCAATACTCCCTCAATAGGCAGGGGACTCCGACAGGGCTGCTTGGCGGCCCCCGATCTCGGGCAGGGGCAGTGGGCGGCCTGTGGCCCAGGCAGAAGCCTCTCTGCATGTGTCCCAGGGACCCATCTGCCTGCGAACTTTGGTCACCTGGCAGGAAGCTACGATGCCCAGACCTTTGGTTAGGTGTGCAGCGAGGTGTACTTCGCGGACAGGTTCCACACACACTTCAAGGAAGAGGTCGGCCTGAGTGGAAAGGTGAGAGTTTGGGCAGCTGTGCAGACAAAGAAGGCGCCCTTTGGCCTGGGCCTAAATGCTTGTGACACCCCACTGGACCTGCCGTGCTCTGAGGGCCCTGCCCTGGGCCCCCTGCTCCCCTGCCCTTTGTTCAGTCACAGCAGAGATGGCCACACCCACTCCCTCAGTGAGTGCAGAGTTCCAAACTCCCTCAGCCCCGCCCCCTCTCCGCAGGTTACCATGGACTACAGAGGCTGCATTCTGAGGCCAGGGCGTTCCGAGAATGCCAAGGGCAGACATGATGACCTTAAATGATTTCCTCTTGTGTCAGGTTTGGTAAACTTTAGGAGCTAGGAAATGGTCCACTTTACAGAAATATTCAAATTTACTGGCATTTCTTATATTCTCTGCTATAACATTGTCCTGATTCTCTCTGTATATTCTTTACTTATGTTTTTGTTTTCCTTAATCAAAGTGTGTCTTTTCAATCTTTTCAAAGAAGATTCTTTGGACTTACTAAATCACCTCAATTTTATACGTTTTCTGTTGTATTAAGTTCTGCTCATATCTTTATGTATCTTTTTTCTATGTTCTCAGGGTTTATAGTTTTGATCTTCTGATGTCAATTAAAACACTTGGTTATTCATTGTAATAAATATTTTACTTATAAAGATTGGAACTTTTGAAGATTCCAGCTTACTTGTAAGTTTCTAAGGGTCAGTTCCTCTCCATTGTTGCTGGCCTTAGGTTTAGTTCACCATATAGCAATGTATATATTGACCTATTTTCCCCTCGACGTTCTGTGATTCCCTACATCTCACCTTTCTTTGCAGACAAGCCATTTGAAATACCCTTAACTTATTTCACAGCCAATAAGTCATTGAAATAATGTGTATTTTTTAGAGAAAACTTCTTATATAATTAGGCAGAAAATCTCACCTGCCATAGTTTTCAAAACAGCATAATTTCACTCTTCTCAATGCTTAATCTGTTGTATTACACAACCTTTGAGTATTTAGCTTTATCAATGACATGTACTTTAAAAATGTTTTAGAGATCCTACCCGTCTTTGAAAACATCCTTGTTCCTGGTTTCAGTTCCAGTTTTATGTATATTTTCTGCCTTGCACCTGACTATTCCAACAATTGATGGATGGCCTTGGGAATCTAATTCTGGTATTGATAGTTTTTGCTGATTGTCTCCCCTTGTAGCTGATTTCTTCATTATTGTGTAAATTTAGATCATGAGCTCATGTTTAGCTAAACAGCTGACCTTGTAAGACGCTTAGGTGTGAACGCTCGTAAGCTTCAGCAGAAAGTCGGCAAAGATTTATTTGTGTCCCTCCAATGAGTTGCCCGGGAGAACCCCGTTTTCTACAAGTGTTGGTCCAATACTCCCTCAATAGGCAGGGGACTCCGACAGGGCTGCTTGGCGGCCCCCGATCTCGGGCAGGGGCAGTGGGCGGCCTGTGGCCCAGGCAGAAGCCTCTCTGCATGTGTCCCAGGGTCCCATCTGCCTGCGAACTTTGGTCACCTGGCAGGAAGCTATGATGCCCAGACCTATGGTTAGCTGAGCAGCGAGGTGTACTGTGCGGACAGGTTCCACACACACTTCAATAAGAGGTCGGCCTGAGTGGAAAGGTGAGAGATTGGGCAGCTGTGCAGACAAAGAAGGCGCCCTTTGCCCTGGGCCTAAATGCTTGTGACACCCCACTGGACCTGCCGGGCTCTGAGGGCCCTGCCCTGGGCCCCCTGCTCCCCTGCCCTTTGTTCAGTCACAGCAGAGATGGCCACACCCACTCCCTCAGTGAGGGCAGAGTTCCAACCTCCCTCAGCCCCGCCCCCTCTCCGCAGGTTACCATGGACTACAGAGGCTGCATTCTGAGGCCAGGGCGTTCCGAGAATGCCAAGGGCAGACATTATGACCTTAAATGATTTCCTCTTGTGTCAGGTTTGGTAAACTTTAGGAGCTAGGAAATGGTCCACTTTACAGAAATGTTCAAATTTACTGGCATTTCTTATATTCTCTGCTATAACATTGTCCTGATTCTTTCTGTATATTCTTTACTTATGTTTTTGTTTTCCTTAATCAAAGTGTGTCTTTTCAATCTTTTCAAAGAAGATTCTTTGGACTTACTAAATCACCTCAATTTTATACGTTTTCTGTTGTATTAAGTTCTGCTCATATCTTTATTTATCTTTTTTCTATGTTCTCAGGGTTTATTGTTTTGATCTTCTGATGTCAATTAAAACACTTGGTTATTCATTTTAATAAATATTTTACTTATAAAGATTTGAACTTTTGAAGATTCCAGCTTACTTGTAAGTTTCTAAGGGGCAGGTCCTCTCCATTGTTGCTGGCCTAAGGTTTAGTTCACCATATAGCAATGTATATATTGACCTATTTTCCCCTCGACTTTCTGTGATTCCCTACATCTCACCTTTCTTTGCAGACAAGCCATTTGAAATACCCTTAACTTATTTCACAGCCAATAAGTCATTGAAATAATGTGTATTTTTTAGAGAAATCTTCTTATATAATTAGGCAGAAAATCTCACCTGCCATAGTTTTCAAAACAGCATAATTTCACTCTTCTCAATGCTTAATCTGTTGTATTACACAACCTTTGAGTATTTAGCTTTATCAATGACATGTACTTTAAAAATGTTTTAGAGATCCTACCAGTCTTTGAAAACATCCTTGTTCCTGGTTTCAGTTCCAGTTTTATGTATATTTTCTGCCTTGCACCTGACTCTTCCAACAATTGATGGATGGCCTTGGGAATCTAACCCTGGTATTGATAGTTTTTGCTGATTGTCTCCCCTTGTAGCTGATTTCTTCATTATTGTGTAAATTTAGATCATGAGCTCATGTTTAGCTAAACAGCTGACCTTGTAAGACGCTTAGGTGTGAACGCTCGTAAGCTTCACCAGAAAGTCGGCAAAGATTTATTTGTGTCCCTCCAATGAGTTGCCCACGAGGACACCGTTTTCTACAAGTGTTGGTCCAATACTCCCTCAATAGGCAGGGGACTCCGACAGGGCTGCTTGGCGGCCCCCGATCTGGGGCAGGGGCAGTGGGCGGCCTGTGGCCCAGGCAGAAGCCTCTCTGCATGTGTCCCAGGGACCCATCTGCCTGCGAACTTCGGTCACCTGGCAGGAAGCTACGATGCCCAGACCTTTGGTTAGGTGTGCAGTGAGTTGTACTACGCGGACAGGTTCCACACTCTTCAAGTAAGAGGTCGGCCTGAGTGGAAAGGTGAGAGTTTGGGCAGCTGTGCAGACAAAGAAGTCGCACTTTGCCCTGGGCCTAAATGCTTGTGACACCCCACTGGACCTGCCGGGCTCTGAGGGCCCTGCCCTGGGCCCCCTGCTCCCCTGACCTTTGTTCAGTCACAGCAGAGATGGCCACACCCACTCCCTCAGTGGGGGCAGTGTTCCAACCTCCCTCAGCCCCGCCCCCTCTCCGCAGGTTACCATGGACTACAGATGCTGCATTCTGAGGCCAGGGCGTTCCGAGAATGCCAAGGGCAGACATGATGACCTTAAATGATTTCCTCTTGTGTCAGGTTTGGTAAACTTTAGGAGCTAGGAAATGGTCCACTTTACAGAAATGTTCAAATTTACTGGCATTTCTTATATTCTCTGCTATAACATTGTCCTGATTCTCTCTGTATATTCTTTACTTATGTTTTTGTTTTCCTTAATCAAAGTGTGTCTTTTCAATCTTTTCAAAGAAGATTCTTTGGACTTACTAAATCACCTCAATTTTATACGTTTTCTGTTGTATTAAGTTCTGCTCATATCTTTATGTATCTTTTTTCTATGTTCTCAGGGTTTATAGATTTGATCTTCTGATGTCAATTAAAACACTTGGTTATTCATTTTAATAAATATTTTACTTATAAAGATTTGAACTTTTGAAGATTCCAGCTTACTTGTAAGTTTCTAAGGGTCAGGTCCTCTCCATTGTTGCTGGCCTAAGGTTTAGTTCACCATATAGCAATGTATATATTGACCTATTTTCCCCTCGACTTTCTGTGATTCCCTACATCTCACCTTTCTTTGCAGACAAGCCATTTGAAATACCCTTAACTTATTTCACAGCCAATAAGTCATTGAAATAATGTGTATTTTTTAGAGAAATCTTCTTATATAATTAGGCAGAAAATCTCACCTGCCATAGTTTTCAAAACAGCATAATTTCACTCTTCTCAATGCTTAATCTGTTGTATTACACAACCTTTGAGTATTTAGCTTTATCAATGACATGTACTTTAAAAATGTTTTAGAGATCCTACCAGTCTTTGAAAACATCCTTGTTCCTGGTTTCAGTTCCAGTTTTATGTATATTTTCTGCCTTGCACCTGACTATTCCAACAATTGATGGATGGCCTTGGGAATCTAATTCTGGTATTGATAGTTTTTGCTGATTGTCTCCCCTTGTAGCTGATTTCTTCATTATTGTGTAAATTTAGATCATGAGCTCATGTTTAGCTAAACAGCTGACCTTGTAAGACGCTTAGGTGTGAACGCTCGTAAGCTTCAGCAGAAAGTCGGGAAAGATTTATTTGTGTCCCTCCAATGAGTTGCCCGCGAGAACCCCGTTTTCTACAAGTGTTGGTCCAATACTCCCTCAATAGGCAGGGGACTCCGACAGGGCTGCTTGGCGGCCCCCGATCTGGGGCAGGGGCAGTGGGTGGCCTGTGGCCCAGGCAGAAGCCTCTCTGCATGTGTCCCACGGACCCATCTGCCTGCGAACTTCGGTCACCTGGCAGGAAGCTACGATGCCCAGACCTTTGGTTAGGTGTGCAATGAGTTGTACTTCGCGGACAGGTTCCACACTCTTCAAGTAAGAGTTCGGCATGAGTGGAAAGGTGAGAGTTTGGGCAGCTGTGCAGACAAAGTAGGCGCCCTTTGGCCTGGGCCTAAATGCTTGTGACACCCCACTGGACCTGCCGGGCTCTGAGGGCCCTGCCCTGGGCCCCCTGCTCCCCTGCCCTTTGTTCAGTCACAGCAGAGATGGCCACACCCACTCCTTCAGTGAGGGCAGTGTTCCAACCTCCCTCAGCCCCGCCCCCTCTCCGCAGGTTACCATGGACTACAGATGCTGCATCCGGAGGCCAGGGTGTTCCGAGAATGCCAAGGGCAGACATGATGACCTTAAATGATTTACTCTTCTGTCAGGTTTGGTAAACTTTAGGAGCTAGGAAATGGCCCACTTTTCAGAAATGTTTACATTTGCTGGCAATTCTTATATTCTCTGCTATAACATTGGCCTGATTCTTTCTGTATATTCTTTACTTATGTTTTTGTTTTCCTTAATCAAAGTGTGTCTTTTCAATCTTTTCAAAGAAGATTCTTTGGACTTACTAAATCACCTCAATTTTATACGTTTTCTGTTGTATTAAGTTCTGCTCATATCTTTATGTATCTTTTTTCTATGTTCTCAGGGTTTATAGTTTTGATCTTCTGATGTCAATTAAAACACTTGGTTATTCATTTTAATAAATATTTTACTTATAAAGATTTGAACTTTTGAAGATTCCAGCTTACTTGTAAGTTTCTAAGGGTCAGGTCCTCTCCATTGTTGCTGGCCTAAGGTTTAGTTCACCATATAGCAATGTATATATTGACCTATTTTCCCCTCGACTTTCTGTGATTCCCTACATCTCACCTTTCTTTGCAGACAAGCCATTTGAAATACCTTTAACTTATTTCACAGCCAATAAGTCATTGAAATAATTTGTACTTTTTAGAGAAATCTTCTTATATAATTAGGCAGAAAATCTCACCTGCCATAGTTTTCAAAACAGCATAATTTCACTCTTCTCAATGCTTAATCTTTTGTATTACACAACCTTTGAGTATTTAGCTTTATCAATGACATGTACTTTAAAAATGTTTTAGAGATCCTACCAGTTTTTGAAAACATCCTTGTTCCTGGTTTCAGTTCCAGTTTTATGTATATTTTCTGCCTTGCACCTGACTATTCCAACAATTGATGGATGGCCTTGGGAATCTAATTCTCGTATTGATAGTTTTTGCTGATTGTCTCCCCTTGTAGCTGATTTCTTCATTATTGTGTAAATTTAGATCATGAGCTCATGTTTAGCTAAACAGCTGACCTTGTAAGACGCTTAGGTGTGAACGCTCGTAAGCTTCAGCAGAAAGTCGGGAAAGATTTATTTGTGTCCCTCCAATGAGTTGCCCGCGAGAACCCCGTTTTCTACAAGTGTTGGTCCAATACTCCCTCAATAGGCAGGGGACTCCGACAGGGCTGCTTGGCGGCCCCCGATCTGGGGCAGGGGCAGTGGGTGGCCTGTGGCCCAGGCAGAAGCCTCTCTGCATGTGTCCCACGGACCCATCTGCCTGCGAACTTCGGTCACCTGGCAGGAAGCTACGATGCCCAGACCTTTGGTTAGGTGTGCAATGAGTTGTACTTCGCGGACAGGTTCCACACTCTTCAAGTAAGAGTTCGGCATGAGTGGAAAGGTGAGAGTTTGGGCAGCTGTGCAGACAAAGTAGGCGCCCTTTGGCCTGGGCCTAAATGCTTGTGACACCCCACTGGACCTGCCGGGCTCTGAGGGCCCTGCCCTGGGCCCCCTGCTCCCCTGCCCTTTGTTCAGTCACAGCAGAGATGGCCACACCCACTCCTTCAGTGAGGGCAGTGTTCCAACCTCCCTCAGCCCCGCCCCCTCTCCGCAGGTTACCATGGACTACAGATGCTGCATCCGGAGGCCAGGGTGTTCCGAGAATGCCAAGGGCAGACATGATGACCTTAAATGATTTACTCTTCTGTCAGGTTTGGTAAACTTTAGGAGCTAGGAAATGGCCCACTTTTCAGAAATGTTTACATTTGCTGGCAATTCTTATATTCTCTGCTATAACATTGGCCTGATTCTTTCTGTATATTCTTTACTTATGTTTTTGTTTTCCTTAATCAAAGTGTGTCTTTTCAATCTTTTCAAAGAAGATTCTTTGGACTTACTAAATCACCTCAATTTTATACGTTTTCTGTTGTATTAAGTTCTGCTCATATCTTTATGTATCTTTTTTCTATGTTCTCAGGGTTTATAGTTTTGATCTTCTGATGTCAATTAAAACACTTGGTTATTCATTTTAATAAATATTTTACTTATAAAGATTTGAACTTTTGAAGATTCCAGCTTACTTGTAAGTTTCTAAGGGTCAGGTCCTCTCCATTGTTGCTGGCCTAAGGTTTAGTTCACCATATAGCAATGTATATATTGACCTATTTTCCCCTCGACTTTCTGTGATTCCCTACATCTCACCTTTCTTTGCAGACAAGCCATTTGAAATACCTTTAACTTATTTCACAGCCAATAAGTCATTGAAATAATTTGTACTTTTTAGAGAAATCTTCTTATATAATTAGGCAGAAAATCTCACCTGCCATAGTTTTCAAAACAGCATAATTTCACTCTTCTCAATGCTTAATCTTTTGTATTACACAACCTTTGAGTATTTAGCTTTATCAATGACATGTACTTTAAAAATGTTTTAGAGATCCTACCAGTTTTTGAAAACATCCTTGTTCCTGGTTTCAGTTCCAGTTTTATGTATATTTTCTGCCTTGCACCTGACTATTCCAACAATTGATGGATGGCCTTGGGAATCTAATTCTCGTATTGATAGTTTTTGCTGATTGTCTCCCCTTGTAGCTGATTTCTTCATTATTGTGTAAATTTAGATCATGAGCTCATGTTTAGCTAAACAGCTGACCTTGTAAGACGCTTAGGTGTGAACGCTCGTAAGCTTCAGCAGAAAGTCGGGAAAGATTTATTTGTGTCCCTCCAATGAGTTGCCCGCGAGAACCCCGTTTTCTACAAGTGTTGGTCCAATACTCCCTCAATAGGCAGGGGACTCCGACAGGGCTGCTTGGCGGCCCCGGATCTCGGGCAGGGGCAGTGGGCGGCCTGTGTCCGAGGCAGAAGCCTCTCTGCATGTGTCCCAGGGACCCATCTGCCTGCGAACTTCGGTCACCTGGCAGGAAGCTACGATGCCCAGACCTTTGGTTAGGTGTGCAGCGAGGTGTACTTTGCGGACAGGTTCCACACACACTTCAAGTAAGAGGTCGGCCTGAGTGGAAAGGTGAGAGTTTGGGCAGCTGTGCAGACAAAGAAGGCGCCCTTTGGCCTGGGCCTAAATGCTTGTGACACCCCAATGGACCTGCCGGGCTCTGAGGGCCCTGCCCTGGGCCCCCTGCTCCCCTGCCCTTTGTCCAGTCACAGCAGAGATGGCCACACCCACTCCCTCAGTGAGGGCAGTGTTCCAACCTCCCTCAGCCCCGCCCCCTCTCCGCAGGTTACCATGGACTACAGATGCTGCATTCTGAGGCCAGGGCGTTCCGAGAATGACAAGGGCAGACATGATGACCTTAAATGATTTCCTCTTGTGTCAGGTTTGATAAACTTTAGGAGCTAGGAAATGGTCCACTTTACAGAAATGTTCAAATTTACTGGCATTTCTTATATTCTCTGCTATAACATTGTCCTGATTCTTTCTGTATATTCTGTACTTATGTTTTTGTTTTCCTTAATCAAAGTGTGTCTTTTCAATCTTTTCAAAGAAGATTCTTTGGACTTACTAAATCACCTCAATTTTATACGTTTTCTGTTGTATTAAGTTCTGCTCATATCTTTATGTATCTTTTTTCTATGTTCTCAGGGTTTATTGTTTTGATCTTCTGATGTCAATTAAAACACTTGGTTATTCATTGTAATAAATATTTTACTTATAAAGATTTGAACTTTTGAAGATTCCAGCTTACTTGTAAGTTTCTAAGGGTCAGGTCCTCTCCATTGTTGCTGGCCTAAGGTTTAGTTCACCATATAGCAATTTATATATTGACCTATTTTCCCCTCGACTTTCTGTGATTCCCTACATCTCACCTTTCTTTGCAGACAAGCCATTTGAAATACCCTTAACTTATTTCACAGCCAATAAGTCATTGAAATAATGTGTATTTTTTAGAGAAATCTTCTTATATAATTAGGCAGAAAATCTCACCTGCCATAGTTTTCAAAACAGCATAATTTCACTCTTCTCAATGCTTAATCTGTTGTATTACACAACCTTTGAGTATTTAGCTTTATCAATGACATGTACTTTAAAAATGTTTTAGAGATCCTACCAGTCTTTGAAAACATCCTTGTTCCTGGATTCAGTTCCAGTTTTATGTATATTTTCTGCCTTGCACCTGACTATTCCAACAATTGATGGATGGCCTTGGGAATCTAATTCTGGTATTGATAGTTTTTGCTGATTGTCTCCCCTTGTAGCTGATTTCTTCATTATTGTGTAAATTTAGATCATGAGCTCATGTTTAGCTAAACAGCTGACCTTGTAAGACGCTTAGGTGTGAACGCTCGTAAGCTTCAGCAGAATGTCGGGAAAGATTTATTTGTGTCCCTCCAATGAGTTGCCCGGGAGAACCCCGTTTTCTACAAGTGTTGGTCCAATACTCCCTCAATAGGCAGGGGACTCCGACAGGGCTGCTTGGCGGCCCCCGATCTGGGTCAGGGGCAGTGGGTGGCCTGTGGCCCAGGCAGAAGCCTCTCTGCATGTGTCCCAGGGACCCATCTGCCTGCGAACTTCGGTCACCTGGCAGGAAGCTACGATGCCCAGACCTTTGGTTAGGTGTGCAGTGAGTTGTACTTCGCGGACAGGTTCCACACACTTCAAGTAAGAGGTCGGCCTGAGTGGAAAGGTGAGAGTTTGGGCAGCTGTGCAGACAAAGAAGGCGCCCTTTGGCCTGGGCCTAAATTCTTGTGACACCCCACTGGACCTGCCGGGCTCTGAGGGCCAAGCCCTGGGCCCCCTGCTCCCCTGCCCTTTGTTCAGTCACAGCAGAGATGGCCACACCCACTCCCTCAGTGAGGGCAGAGTTCCAACCTCCCTCAGCCCCGCCCCCTCTCCGCAGGTTACCATGGACTACAGATGCTGCATTCTGAGGCCAGGGCGTTCCGAGAATGCCAAGGGCAGACATGATGACCTTAAATGATTTCCTCTTGTGTCAGGTTTGGTAAACTTTAGGAGCTAGGAAATGGTCCACTTTACAGAAATATTCAAATTTACTGGCATTTCTTATATTCTCTGCTATAACATTGTCCTGATTCTCTCTGTATATTCTTTACTTATGTTTTTGTTTTCCTTAATCAAAGTGTGTCTTTTCAATCTTTTCAAAGAAGATTCTTTGGACTTACTAAATCACCTCAATTTTATACGTTTTCTGTTGTATTAAGTTCTGCTCATATCTTTATGTATCTTTTTTCTATGTTCTCAGGGTTTATAGTTTTGATCTTCTGATGTCAATTAAAACACTTGGTTATTCATTGTAATAAATATTTTACTTATAAAGATTGGAACTTTTGAAGATTCCAGCTTACTTGTAAGTTTCTAAGGGTCAGGTCCTCTCCATTGTTGTTGGCCTTAGGTTTAGTTCACCATATAGCAATGTATATATTGACCTATTTTCCCCTCGACGTTCTGTGATTCCCTCCATCTCACCTTTCTTTGCAGACAAGCCATTTGAAATACCCTTAACTTATTTCACAGCCAATAAGTCATTGAAATAATGTGTATTTTTTAGAGAAATCTTCTTATATAATTAGGCAGAAAATCTCACCTGCCATAGTTTTCAAAACAGCATAATTTCACTCTTCTCAATGTTTAATCTGTTGTATTACACAACCTTTGAGTATTTAGCTTTATCAATGACATGTACTTTAAAAATGTTTTAGAGATCCTACCAGTCTTTGAAAACATCCTTGTTCCTGGTTTCAGTTCCAGTTTTATGTATATTTTCTGCCTTGCACCTGACTATTCCAACAATTGATGGATGGCCTTGGGAATCTAATTCTGGTATTGATAGTTTTTGCTGATTGTCTCCCCTTGTAGCTGATTTCTTCATTATTGTGTAAATTTAGATCATGAGCTCATGTTTAGCTAAACAGCTGACCTTGTAAGACGCTTAGGTGTGAACGCTCGTAAGCTTCAGCAGAAAGTCGGCAAAGATTTAATTGTGTCCCTCCAATGAGTTGCCCGGGAGAACCCCGTTTTCTACAAGTGTTGGTCCAATACTCCCTCAATAGGCAGGGGACTCCGACAGGGCTGCTTGGCGGCCCCCGATCTCGGGCAGGGGCAGTGGGCGGCCTGTGGCCCAGGCAGAAGCCTCTCTGCATGTGTCCCAGGGACCCATCTGCCTGCGAACTTTGGTCACCTGGCAGGAAGCTACGATGCCCAGACCTTTGGTTAGGTGTGCAGCGAGGTGTACTTCGCGGACAGGTTCCACACACACTTCAAGGAAGAGGTCGGCCTGAGTGGAAAGGTGAGAGTTTGGGCAGCTGTGCAGACAAAGAAGGCGCCCTTTGGCCTGGGCCTAAATGCTTGTGACACCCCACTGGACCTGCCGTGCTCTGAGGGCCCTGCCCTGGGCCCCCTGCTCCCCTGCCCTTTGTTCAGTCACAGCAGAGATGGCCACACCCACTCCCTCAGTGAGTGCAGAGTTCCAAACTCCCTCAGCCCCGCCCCCTCTCCGCAGGTTACCATGGACTACAGAGGCTGCATTCTGAGGCCAGGGCGTTCCGAGAATGCCAAGGGCAGACATGATGACCTTAAATGATTTCCTCTTGTGTCAGGTTTGGTAAACTTTAGGAGCTAGGAAATGGTCCACTTTACAGAAATATTCAAATTTACTGGCATTTCTTATATTCTCTGCTATAACATTGTCCTGATTCTCTCTGTATATTCTTTACTTATGTTTTTGTTTTCCTTAATCAAAGTGTGTCTTTTCAATCTTTTCAAAGAAGATTCTTTGGACTTACTAAATCACCTCAATTTTATACGTTTTCTGTTGTATTAAGTTCTGCTCATATCTTTATGTATCTTTTTTCTATGTTCTCAGGGTTTATAGTTTTGATCTTCTGATGTCAATTAAAACACTTGGTTATTCATTGTAATAAATATTTTACTTATAAAGATTGGAACTTTTGAAGATTCCAGCTTACTTGTAAGTTTCTAAGGGTCAGTTCCTCTCCATTGTTGCTGGCCTTAGGTTTAGTTCACCATATAGCAATGTATATATTGACCTATTTTCCCCTCGACGTTCTGTGATTCCCTACATCTCACCTTTCTTTGCAGACAAGCCATTTGAAATACCCTTAACTTATTTCACAGCCAATAAGTCATTGAAATAATGTGTATTTTTTAGAGAAAACTTCTTATATAATTAGGCAGAAAATCTCACCTGCCATAGTTTTCAAAACAGCATAATTTCACTCTTCTCAATGCTTAATCTGTTGTATTACACAACCTTTGAGTATTTAGCTTTATCAATGACATGTACTTTAAAAATGTTTTAGAGATCCTACCCGTCTTTGAAAACATCCTTGTTCCTGGTTTCAGTTCCAGTTTTATGTATATTTTCTGCCTTGCACCTGACTATTCCAACAATTGATGGATGGCCTTGGGAATCTAATTCTGGTATTGATAGTTTTTGCTGATTGTCTCCCCTTGTAGCTGATTTCTTCATTATTGTGTAAATTTAGATCATGAGCTCATGTTTAGCTAAACAGCTGACCTTGTAAGACGCTTAGGTGTGAACGCTCGTAAGCTTCAGCAGAAAGTCGGCAAAGATTTATTTGTGTCCCTCCAATGAGTTGCCCGGGAGAACCCCGTTTTCTACAAGTGTTGGTCCAATACTCCCTCAATAGGCAGGGGACTCCGACAGGGCTGCTTGGCGGCCCCCGATCTCGGGCAGGGGCAGTGGGCGGCCTGTGGCCCAGGCAGAAGCCTCTCTGCATGTGTCCCAGGGTCCCATCTGCCTGCGAACTTTGGTCACCTGGCAGGAAGCTATGATGCCCAGACCTATGGTTAGCTGAGCAGCGAGGTGTACTGTGCGGACAGGTTCCACACACACTTCAATAAGAGGTCGGCCTGAGTGGAAAGGTGAGAGATTGGGCAGCTGTGCAGACAAAGAAGGCGCCCTTTGCCCTGGGCCTAAATGCTTGTGACACCCCACTGGACCTGCCGGGCTCTGAGGGCCCTGCCCTGGGCCCCCTGCTCCCCTGCCCTTTGTTCAGTCACAGCAGAGATGGCCACACCCACTCCCTCAGTGAGGGCAGAGTTCCAACCTCCCTCAGCCCCGCCCCCTCTCCGCAGGTTACCATGGACTACAGAGGCTGCATTCTGAGGCCAGGGCGTTCCGAGAATGCCAAGGGCAGACATTATGACCTTAAATGATTTCCTCTTGTGTCAGGTTTGGTAAACTTTAGGAGCTAGGAAATGGTCCACTTTACAGAAATGTTCAAATTTACTGGCATTTCTTATATTCTCTGCTATAACATTGTCCTGATTCTTTCTGTATATTCTTTACTTATGTTTTTGTTTTCCTTAATCAAAGTGTGTCTTTTCAATCTTTTCAAAGAAGATTCTTTGGACTTACTAAATCACCTCAATTTTATACGTTTTCTGTTGTATTAAGTTCTGCTCATATCTTTATTTATCTTTTTTCTATGTTCTCAGGGTTTATTGTTTTGATCTTCTGATGTCAATTAAAACACTTGGTTATTCATTTTAATAAATATTTTACTTATAAAGATTTGAACTTTTGAAGATTCCAGCTTACTTGTAAGTTTCTAAGGGGCAGGTCCTCTCCATTGTTGCTGGCCTAAGGTTTAGTTCACCATATAGCAATGTATATATTGACCTATTTTCCCCTCGACTTTCTGTGATTCCCTACATCTCACCTTTCTTTGCAGACAAGCCATTTGAAATACCCTTAACTTATTTCACAGCCAATAAGTCATTGAAATAATGTGTATTTTTTAGAGAAATCTTCTTATATAATTAGGCAGAAAATCTCACCTGCCATAGTTTTCAAAACAGCATAATTTCACTCTTCTCAATGCTTAATCTGTTGTATTACACAACCTTTGAGTATTTAGCTTTATCAATGACATGTACTTTAAAAATGTTTTAGAGATCCTACCAGTCTTTGAAAACATCCTTGTTCCTGGTTTCAGTTCCAGTTTTATGTATATTTTCTGCCTTGCACCTGACTCTTCCAACAATTGATGGATGGCCTTGGGAATCTAACCCTGGTATTGATAGTTTTTGCTGATTGTCTCCCCTTGTAGCTGATTTCTTCATTATTGTGTAAATTTAGATCATGAGCTCATGTTTAGCTAAACAGCTGACCTTGTAAGACGCTTAGGTGTGAACGCTCGTAAGCTTCACCAGAAAGTCGGCAAAGATTTATTTGTGTCCCTCCAATGAGTTGCCCACGAGGACACCGTTTTCTACAAGTGTTGGTCCAATACTCCCTCAATAGGCAGGGGACTCCGACAGGGCTGCTTGGCGGCCCCCGATCTGGGGCAGGGGCAGTGGGCGGCCTGTGGCCCAGGCAGAAGCCTCTCTGCATGTGTCCCAGGGACCCATCTGCCTGCGAACTTCGGTCACCTGGCAGGAAGCTACGATGCCCAGACCTTTGGTTAGGTGTGCAGTGAGTTGTACTACGCGGACAGGTTCCACACTCTTCAAGTAAGAGGTCGGCCTGAGTGGAAAGGTGAGAGTTTGGGCAGCTGTGCAGACAAAGAAGTCGCACTTTGCCCTGGGCCTAAATGCTTGTGACACCCCACTGGACCTGCCGGGCTCTGAGGGCCCTGCCCTGGGCCCCCTGCTCCCCTGACCTTTGTTCAGTCACAGCAGAGATGGCCACACCCACTCCCTCAGTGAGGGCAGTGTTCCAACCTCCCTCAGCCCCGCCCCCTCTCCGCAGGTTACCATGGACTACAGATGCTGCATTCTGAGGCCAGGGCGTTCCGAGAATGCCAAGGGCAGACATGATGACCTTAAATGATTTCCTCTTGTGTCAGGTTTGGTAAACTTTAGGAGCTAGGAAATGGTCCACTTTACAGAAATGTTCAAATTTACTGGCATTTCTTATATTCTCTGCTATAACATTGTCCTGATTCTCTCTGTATATTCTTTACTTATGTTTTTGTTTTCCTTAATCAAAGTGTGTCTTTTCAATCTTTTCAAAGAAGATTCTTTGGACTTACTAAATCACCTCAATTTTATACGTTTTCTGTTGTATTAAGTTCTGCTCATATCTTTATGTATCTTTTTTCTATGTTCTCAGGGTTTATAGATTTGATCTTCTGATGTCAATTAAAACACTTGGTTATTCATTTTAATAAATATTTTACTTATAAAGATTTGAACTTTTGAAGATTCCAGCTTACTTGTAAGTTTCTAAGGGTCAGGTCCTCTCCATTGTTGCTGGCCTAAGGTTTAGTTCACCATATAGCAATGTATATATTGACCTATTTTCCCCTCGACTTTCTGTGATTCCCTACATCTCACCTTTCTTTGCAGACAAGCCATTTGAAATACCCTTAACTTATTTCACAGCCAATAAGTCATTGAAATAATGTGTATTTTTTAGAGAAATCTTCTTATATAATTAGGCAGAAAATCTCACCTGCCATAGTTTTCAAAACAGCATAATTTCACTCTTCTCAATGCTTAATCTGTTGTATTACACAACCTTTGAGTATTTAGCTTTATCAATGACATGTACTTTAAAAATGTTTTAGAGATCCTACCAGTCTTTGAAAACATCCTTGTTCCTGGTTTCAGTTCCAGTTTTATGTATATTTTCTGCCTTGCACCTGACTATTCCAACAATTGATGGATGGCCTTGGGAATCTAATTCTGGTATTGATAGTTTTTGCTGATTGTCTCCCCTTGTAGCTGATTTCTTCATTATTGTGTAAATTTAGATCATGAGCTCATGTTTAGCTAAACAGCTGACCTTGTAAGACGCTTAGGTGTGAACGCTCGTAAGCTTCAGCAGAAAGTCGGGAAAGATTTATTTGTGTCCCTCCAATGAGTTGCCCGCGAGAACCCCGTTTTCTACAAGTGTTGGTCCAATACTCCCTCAATAGGCAGGGGACTCCGACAGGGCTGCTTGGCGGCCCCCGATCTGGGGCAGGGGCAGTGGGTGGCCTGTGGCCCAGGCAGAAGCCTCTCTGCATGTGTCCCACGGACCCATCTGCCTGCGAACTTCGGTCACCTGGCAGGAAGCTACGATGCCCAGACCTTTGGTTAGGTGTGCAATGAGTTGTACTTCGCGGACAGGTTCCACACTCTTCAAGTAAGAGTTCGGCATGAGTGGAAAGGTGAGAGTTTGGGCAGCTGTGCAGACAAAGTAGGCGCCCTTTGGCCTGGGCCTAAATGCTTGTGACACCCCACTGGACCTGCCGGGCTCTGAGGGCCCTGCCCTGGGCCCCCTGCTCCCCTGCCCTTTGTTCAGTCACAGCAGAGATGGCCACACCCACTCCTTCAGTGAGGGCAGTGTTCCAACCTCCCTCAGCCCCGCCCCCTCTCCGCAGGTTACCATGGACTACAGATGCTGCATCCGGAGGCCAGGGTGTTCCGAGAATGCCAAGGGCAGACATGATGACCTTAAATGATTTACTCTTCTGTCAGGTTTGGTAAACTTTAGGAGCTAGGAAATGGCCCACTTTTCAGAAATGTTTACATTTGCTGGCAATTCTTATATTCTCTGCTATAACATTGGCCTGATTCTTTCTGTATATTCTTTACTTATGTTTTTGTTTTCCTTAATCAAAGTGTGTCTTTTCAATCTTTTCAAAGAAGATTCTTTGGACTTACTAAATCACCTCAATTTTATACGTTTTCTGTTGTATTAAGTTCTGCTCATATCTTTATGTATCTTTTTTCTATGTTCTCAGGGTTTATAGTTTTGATCTTCTGATGTCAATTAAAACACTTGGTTATTCATTTTAATAAATATTTTACTTATAAAGATTTGAACTTTTGAAGATTCCAGCTTACTTGTAAGTTTCTAAGGGTCAGGTCCTCTCCATTGTTGCTGGCCTAAGGTTTAGTTCACCATATAGCAATGTATATATTGACCTATTTTCCCCTCGACTTTCTGTGATTCCCTACATCTCACCTTTCTTTGCAGACAAGCCATTTGAAATACCTTTAACTTATTTCACAGCCAATAAGTCATTGAAATAATTTGTACTTTTTAGAGAAATCTTCTTATATAATTAGGCAGAAAATCTCACCTGCCATAGTTTTCAAAACAGCATAATTTCACTCTTCTCAATGCTTAATCTTTTGTATTACACAACCTTTGAGTATTTAGCTTTATCAATGACATGTACTTTAAAAATGTTTTAGAGATCCTACCAGTTTTTGAAAACATCCTTGTTCCTGGTTTCAGTTCCAGTTTTATGTATATTTTCTGCCTTGCACCTGACTATTCCAACAATTGATGGATGGCCTTGGGAATCTAATTCTCGTATTGATAGTTTTTGCTGATTGTCTCCCCTTGTAGCTGATTTCTTCATTATTGTGTAAATTTAGATCATGAGCTCATGTTTAGCTAAACAGCTGACCTTGTAAGACGCTTAGGTGTGAACGCTCGTAAGCTTCAGCAGAAAGTCGGGAAAGATTTATTTGTGTCCCTCCAATGAGTTGCCCGCGAGAACCCCGTTTTCTACAAGTGTTGGTCCAATACTCCCTCAATAGGCAGGGGACTCCGACAGGGCTGCTTGGCGGCCCCCGATCTGGGGCAGGGGCAGTGGGTGGCCTGTGGCCCAGGCAGAAGCCTCTCTGCATGTGTCCCACGGACCCATCTGCCTGCGAACTTCGGTCACCTGGCAGGAAGCTACGATGCCCAGACCTTTGGTTAGGTGTGCAATGAGTTGTACTTCGCGGACAGGTTCCACACTCTTCAAGTAAGAGTTCGGCATGAGTGGAAAGGTGAGAGTTTGGGCAGCTGTGCAGACAAAGTAGGCGCCCTTTGGCCTGGGCCTAAATGCTTGTGACACCCCACTGGACCTGCCGGGCTCTGAGGGCCCTGCCCTGGGCCCCCTGCTCCCCTGCCCTTTGTTCAGTCACAGCAGAGATGGCCACACCCACTCCTTCAGTGAGGGCAGTGTTCCAACCTCCCTCAGCCCCGCCCCCTCTCCGCAGGTTACCATGGACTACAGATGCTGCATCCGGAGGCCAGGGTGTTCCGAGAATGCCAAGGGCAGACATGATGACCTTAAATGATTTACTCTTCTGTCAGGTTTGGTAAACTTTAGGAGCTAGGAAATGGCCCACTTTTCAGAAATGTTTACATTTGCTGGCAATTCTTATATTCTCTGCTATAACATTGGCCTGATTCTTTCTGTATATTCTTTACTTATGTTTTTGTTTTCCTTAATCAAAGTGTGTCTTTTCAATCTTTTCAAAGAAGATTCTTTGGACTTACTAAATCACCTCAATTTTATACGTTTTCTGTTGTATTAAGTTCTGCTCATATCTTTATGTATCTTTTTTCTATGTTCTCAGGGTTTATAGTTTTGATCTTCTGATGTCAATTAAAACACTTGGTTATTCATTTTAATAAATATTTTACTTATAAAGATTTGAACTTTTGAAGATTCCAGCTTACTTGTAAGTTTCTAAGGGTCAGGTCCTCTCCATTGTTGCTGGCCTAAGGTTTAGTTCACCATATAGCAATGTATATATTGACCTATTTTCCCCTCGACTTTCTGTGATTCCCTACATCTCACCTTTCTTTGCAGACAAGCCATTTGAAATACCTTTAACTTATTTCACAGCCAATAAGTCATTGAAATAATTTGTACTTTTTAGAGAAATCTTCTTATATAATTAGGCAGAAAATCTCACCTGCCATAGTTTTCAAAACAGCATAATTTCACTCTTCTCAATGCTTAATCTTTTGTATTACACAACCTTTGAGTATTTAGCTTTATCAATGACATGTACTTTAAAAATGTTTTAGAGATCCTACCAGTTTTTGAAAACATCCTTGTTCCTGGTTTCAGTTCCAGTTTTATGTATATTTTCTGCCTTGCACCTGACTATTCCAACAATTGATGGATGGCCTTGGGAATCTAATTCTCGTATTGATAGTTTTTGCTGATTGTCTCCCCTTGTAGCTGATTTCTTCATTATTGTGTAAATTTAGATCATGAGCTCATGTTTAGCTAAACAGCTGACCTTGTAAGACGCTTAGGTGTGAACGCTCGTAAGCTTCAGCAGAAAGTCGGGAAAGATTTATTTGTGTCCCTCCAATGAGTTGCCCGCGAGAACCCCGTTTTCTACAAGTGTTGGTCCAATACTCCCTCAATAGGCAGGGGACTCCGACAGGGCTGCTTGGCGGCCCCGGATCTCGGGCAGGGGCAGTGGGCGGCCTGTGTCCGAGGCAGAAGCCTCTCTGCATGTGTCCCAGGGACCCATCTGCCTGCGAACTTCGGTCACCTGGCAGGAAGCTACGATGCCCAGACCTTTGGTTAGGTGTGCAGCGAGGTGTACTTTGCGGACAGGTTCCACACACACTTCAAGTAAGAGGTCGGCCTGAGTGGAAAGGTGAGAGTTTGGGCAGCTGTGCAGACAAAGAAGGCGCCCTTTGGCCTGGGCCTAAATGCTTGTGACACCCCAATGGACCTGCCGGGCTCTGAGGGCCCTGCCCTGGGCCCCCTGCTCCCCTGCCCTTTGTCCAGTCACAGCAGAGATGGCCACACCCACTCCCTCAGTGAGGGCAGTGTTCCAACCTCCCTCAGCCCCGCCCCCTCTCCGCAGGTTACCATGGACTACAGATGCTGCATTCTGAGGCCAGGGCGTTCCGAGAATGACAAGGGCAGACATGATGACCTTAAATGATTTCCTCTTGTGTCAGGTTTGATAAACTTTAGGAGCTAGGAAATGGTCCACTTTACAGAAATGTTCAAATTTACTGGCATTTCTTATATTCTCTGCTATAACATTGTCCTGATTCTTTCTGTATATTCTGTACTTATGTTTTTGTTTTCCTTAATCAAAGTGTGTCTTTTCAATCTTTTCAAAGAAGATTCTTTGGACTTACTAAATCACCTCAATTTTATACGTTTTCTGTTGTATTAAGTTCTGCTCATATCTTTATGTATCTTTTTTCTATGTTCTCAGGGTTTATTGTTTTGATCTTCTGATGTCAATTAAAACACTTGGTTATTCATTGTAATAAATATTTTACTTATAAAGATTTGAACTTTTGAAGATTCCAGCTTACTTGTAAGTTTCTAAGGGTCAGGTCCTCTCCATTGTTGCTGGCCTAAGGTTTAGTTCACCATATAGCAATTTATATATTGACCTATTTTCCCCTCGACTTTCTGTGATTCCCTACATCTCACCTTTCTTTGCAGACAAGCCATTTGAAATACCCTTAACTTATTTCACAGCCAATAAGTCATTGAAATAATGTGTATTTTTTAGAGAAATCTTCTTATATAATTAGGCAGAAAATCTCACCTGCCATAGTTTTCAAAACAGCATAATTTCACTCTTCTCAATGCTTAATCTGTTGTATTACACAACCTTTGAGTATTTAGCTTTATCAATGACATGTACTTTAAAAATGTTTTAGAGATCCTACCAGTCTTTGAAAACATCCTTGTTCCTGGATTCAGTTCCAGTTTTATGTATATTTTCTGCCTTGCACCTGACTATTCCAACAATTGATGGATGGCCTTGGGAATCTAATTCTGGTATTGATAGTTTTTGCTGATTGTCTCCCCTTGTAGCTGATTTCTTCATTATTGTGTAAATTTAGATCATGAGCTCATGTTTAGCTAAACAGCTGACCTTGTAAGACGCTTAGGTGTGAACGCTCGTAAGCTTCAGCAGAATGTCGGGAAAGATTTATTTGTGTCCCTCCAATGAGTTGCCCGGGAGAACCCCGTTTTCTACAAGTGTAGGTCCAATACTCCCTCAATAGGCAGGGGACTCCGACAGGGCTGCTTGGCGGCCCCCGATCTGGGTCAGGGGCAGTGGGTGGCCTGTGGCCCAGGCAGAAGCCTCTCTGCATGTGTCCCAGGGACCCATCTGCCTGCGAACTTCGGTCACCTGGCAGGAAGCTACGATGCCCAGACCTTTGGTTAGGTGTGCAGTGAGTTGTACTTCGCGGACAGGTTCCACACACTTCAAGTAAGAGGTCGGCCTGAGTGGAAAGGTGAGAGTTTGGGCAGCTGTGCAGACAAAGAAGGCGCCCTTTGGCCTGGGCCTAAATTCTTGTGACACCCCACTGGACCTGCCGGGCTCTGAGGGCCAAGCCCTGGGCCCCCTGCTCCCCTGCCCTTTGTTCAGTCACAGCAGAGATGGCCACACCCACTCCCTCAGTGAGGGCAGAGTTCCAACCTCCCTCAGCCCCGCCCCCTCTCCGCAGGTTACCATGGACTACAGATGCTGCATTCTGAGGCCAGGGCGTTCCGAGAATGCCAAGGGCAGACATGATGACCTTAAATGATTTCCTCTTGTGTCAGGTTTGGTAAACTTTAGGAGCTAGGAAATGGTCCACTTTACAGAAATATTCATATTTACTGGCATTTCTTATCTTCTCTGCTATAACATTGTCCTGATTCTTTCTGTATATTCTTTACTTATGTTTTTGTTTTCCTTAATCAAAGTGTGTCTTTTCAATCTTTTCAAAGAAGATTCTTTGGACTTACTAAATCACCTCAATTTTATACGTTTTCTGTTGTATTAAGTTCTGCTCATATCTTTATTTATCTTTTTTCTATGTTCTCAGGGTTTATTGTTTTGATCTTCTGATGTCAATTAAAACACTTGGTTATTCATTTTAATAAATATTTTACTCATAAAGATTTGAACTTTTGAAGATTCCAGCTTACTTGTAAGATTCTAAGGGTCAGGTCCTCTCCATTGTTGCTGGCCTAAGGTTTAGTTCACCATATAGCAATGTATATATTGACCTATTTTCCCCTCGACTTTCTGTGATTCCCTACATCTCACCTTTCTTTGCAGACAAGCCATTTGAAATACCCTTAACTTATTTCACAGCCAATAAGTCATTGAAATAATGTGTATTTTTTAGAGAAATCTTCTTCTATAATTAGGCAGAAAATCTCACCTGCCATAGTTTTCAAAACAGCATAATTTCACTCTTCTCAATGCTTAATCTGTTGTATTACACAACCTTTGAGTATTTAGCTTTATCAATGACATGTACTTTAAAAATGTTTTAGAGATCCTACCAGTCTTTGAAAACATCCTTGTTCCTGGTTTCAGTTCCAGTTTTATGTATATTTTCTGCCTTGCACCTGACTCTTCCAACAATTGATGGATGGCCTTGGGAATCTAATTCTGGTATTGATAGTTTTTGCTGATTGTCTCCCCTTGTAGCTGATTTCTTCACTATTGTGTAAATTTACATCATGAGCTCATGTTTAGCTAAACAGCTGACCTTGTAAGACGCTTAGGTGTGAACGCTGGTAAGCTTCAGCAGAAAGTCGGCAAATTTTTATTTGTGTCCCTCCAATGAGTTGCCCGGGAGAACCCCGTTTTCTACAAGTGTTGGTCCAATACTCCCTCAATAGGCAGGGGACTCCGACAGGGCTGCTTGGCGGCCCCCGATCTGGGGCAGGGGCAGTGGGTGGCCTGTGGCCCAGGCAGAAGCCTCTCTGCATGTGTCCCAGGGACCCATCTACCTGCGAACTTCGGTCACCTGGCAGGAAGCTATGATGCCCAGACCTATGGTTAGCTGAGCAGCGAGGTGTACTGTGCGGACAGGTTACACACACACTTCAAGTAACAGGGCGGCCTGAGTGGAAAGGTGAGAGTTTGGACAGCTGTGGAGACCAAGAAGGCGCCCTTTGGCCTGGGCCTAAATGCTTGTGACACCCCACTGGACCTGCCGGGCTCTGAGGGCCCTGCCCTGGGCCCCCTGCTCCCCTGCCCTTTGTTCAGTCACAGCAGAGATGGCCACACCCACTCCCTCAGTGAGGGCAGAGTTCCAACCTCCCTCAGCCCCGCCCCCTCTCCGTAGGTTACCATGGGCTACAGGTGCTGCATCCGAGGCCAGGGTGTTCCGAGAATGCCAAGGGCAGACATGATGACCTTAAATGATTTCCTCTTGTGTCAGGTTTGGTAAACTTTAGGAGCTAGGAAATGGTCCACTTTACAGAAATGTTCAAATTTGCTGGCATTTCTTATATTCTCTGCTATAACATTGGCCTGATTCTTTCTGTATATTATTTACTTATGTTTTTGTTTTCCTTAATCAAAGTGTGTCTTTTCAATCTTTTCAAAGAAGATTCTTTGGACTTACTAAATCACCTCAATTTTATACGTTTTCTGTTGTATTAAGTTCTGCTCATATCTTTATGTATCTTTTTTCTATGTTCTCAGTGTTTATTGTTTTGATCTTCTGATGTCAATTAAAACACTTGGTTATTCATTTTAATAAATATTTTACTTATAAAGATTTGAACTTTTGAAGATTCCAGCTTACTTGTAAGTTTCTAAGGGTCAGGTCCTCTCCATTGTTGCTGGCCTAAGGTTTAGTTCACCATATAGCAATGTATATATTGACCTATTTTCCCCTCGACTTTCTGTGATTCCCTACATCTCACCTTTCTTTGCAGACAAGCCATTTGAAATACCCTTAACTTATTTCACAGCCAATAAGTCATTGAAATAATGTGTATTTTTTAGAGAAATCTTCTTATATAATTAGGCAGAAAATCTCACCTGCCATTGTTTTCAAAACAGCATAATTTCACTCTTCTCAATGCTTAATCTGTTGTATTACACAACCTTTGAGTATTTAGCTTTATCAATGACATGTACTTTAAAAATGTTTTAGAGATCCTACCAGTCTTTGAAAACATCCTTGTTCCTGGTTTCAGTTCCAGTTTTATGTATATTTTCTGCCTTGCACCTGACTATTCCAACAATTGATGGATGGCCTTGGGTATCTAATCCTGGTATTGATAGTTTTTGCTGATTGTCTCCCCTTGTAGCTGATTTCTTCATTATTGTGTAAATTTAGATCATGAGCTCATGTTTAGCTAAACAGCTGACCTTGTAAGACGCTTAGTTGTGAACGCTGGTAAGCTTCAGCAGAAAGTCGGCAAAGATTTATTTGTGTCCCTCCAATGAGTTGCCCGGGAGAACCCCGTTTTCTACAAGTGTTGGTCCAATACTCCCTCAATAGGCAGGGGACTCCGACAGGGCTGCTTGGCGGCCCCCGATCTGGGGCAGGGGCAGTGGGCGGCCTGTGGCCCAGGCAGAAGCCTCTCTGCATGTGTCCCAGGGACCCATCTGCCGGCGAACTTCGGTCACATGGCAGGAAGCTATGATGCCCAGACCTATGGTTAGCTGAGCAGCGAGGTGTACTGTCCAGACAGGTTCCACACACACTTCAAGTAAGAGGTCGGCCTGAGTGGAAAGGTGAGAGTTTGGACAGCTGTGCAGACAAAGAAGGCGCCCTTTGGCCTGGGCCTAAATGCTTGTGACACCCCACTGGACCTGCAGGGCTCTGAGGGCCCTGCCCTGGGCCCCCTGCTCCCCTGCCCTTTGTTCAGTCACAGCAGAGATGGCCACACCCACTCCCTCAGTGAGGGCAGAGTTCCAACCTCCCTCAGCCCCGCCCCCTCTCCGCAGGTTACCATGGACTACAGAGGCTGCATTCTGAGTCCAGGGCGTTCCGAGAATGCCAAGGGCAGACATGATGACCTTAAATGATTTCCTCTTGTGTCAGGTTTGGTAAACTTTAGGAGCTAGGAAATGGTCCACTTTACAGAAATGTTCAAATTTACTGGCATTTCATATATTCTCCACTATAACATTGTCCTGATTCTTTCTGTATATTCTTTACTTATGTTTTTCTTTTCCTTAATCAAAGTGTGTCTTTTCAATCTTTTCAAAGAAGATTCTTTGGACTTACTAAATCACCTCAATTTTATACGTTTTCTGTTGTATTTAGTTCTGCTCATATCTTTATTTATCTTTTTTCTATGTTCTCAGGGTTTATTGTTTTGATCTTCTGATGTCAATTAAAACACTTGGTTATTCATTTTAATAAATATTTTACTTATAAAGATTGGAACATTTGAAGATTCCAGCTTACTTGTAAGTTTCTAAGGGTCAGGTCCTCTCCATTGTTGCTGGCCTAAGGTTTAGTTCACCATATAGCAATGTATATATTGACCTATTTTCCCCTCGACTTTCTGTGATTCCCTACATCTCACCTTTCTTTGCAGACAAACCATTTGAAATACCCTTAACTTATTTCACAGCCAATAAGTCATTGAAATAATGTGTATTTTTAGAGAAATCTTCTTATATAATTAGGCAGAAAATCTCACCTGCCATAGTTTTCAAAACAGCATAATTTCACTCTTCTCAATGCTTTATCTGTTGTATTACACAAACTTTGAGTATTTAGCTTTATCAATGACATGTACTTTAAAAATGTTTTAGAGATCCTACCAGTCTTTGAAAACATCCTTGTTCCTGGATTCAGTTCCAGTTTTATGTATATTTTCTGCCTTGCACCTGACTATTCCAACAATTGATGGATGGCCTTGGGAATCTAATTCTGGTATTGATAGTTTTTGCTGATTGTCTCCCCTTGTAGCTGATTTCTTCATTATTGTGTAAATTTAGATCATGAGCTCATGTTTAGCTAAACAGCTGACCTTGTAAGATGCTTAGGTGTGAACGCTGGCAAGCTTCAGCAGAAAGTCGGCAAAGATTTATTTGTGTCCCTCCAATGAGTTGCCAGGGAGAACCCCGTTTTCTACAAGAGTTGGTCCAATACTCCCTCAATAGGCAGGGGACTCCGACAGGGCTGTTTGGAGGCCCCCGATCTGGGGCAGGGGCAGTGGGTGGCCTGTGGCCCAGGCAGAAGCCTCTCTGCATGTGTCCCAGGGACACATCTACCTGCGAACTTCGGTCACCTGGCAGGAAGCTATGATGCCCAGACCTATGGTTAGCTGAGCAGCGAGGTGTACTGTGCGGACAGGTTCCACACACACTTCAAGTAAGAGGTCGGCCTGAGTGGAAAGGTGAGAGTTTGGGCAGCTGTGCAGACAAAGAAAGCGCCCTTTGGCCTGGGCCTAAATGCTTGTGACACCCCACTGTACCTGCCGGGCTCTGAGGGCCCTGCCCTGGGCCCCCTGCTCCCCTGCACTTTGTTCAGTCACAGCAGAGATGGCCACACCCACTCCCTCAGTGAGGGCAGAGTTCCAACCTCCCTCAGCCCCGCCCCCTCTCCGCAGGTTACCATGGACTACAGAGGCTGCATTCTGAGTCCAGGGCGTTCCGAGAATGCCAAGGGCAGACATGATGACCTTAAATGATTTCCTCTTGTGTCAGGTTTGGTAAACTTTAGGAGCTAGGAAATGGTCCACTTTACAGAAATGTTCAAATTTACTGGCATTTCATATATTCTCTACTATAACATTGTCCTGATTCTCCTTGTATATTCTTTACTTATGTTTTTGTTTTCCTTAATCAAAGTGTGTCTTTTCAATCTTTTCAAAGAAGATTCTTTGGACTTACTAAATCACCTCAATTTTATACGTTTTCTGTTGTATTAAGTTCTGCTCATATCTTTATTTATCTTTTTTCTATGTCCTCAGGGTTTATTGTTTTGATCTTCTGATGTCAATTAAAACACTTGGTTATTCATTTTAATAAATATTTTACTTATAAAGATTTGAACTTTTGAAGATTCCAGCTTACTTGTAAGTTTCTAAGGGTCAGGTCCTCTCCATTGTTGCTGGCCTAAGGTTTAGTTCACCATATAGCAATGTATATATTGACCTATTTTCCCCTCGACTTTCTGTGATTCCCTACATCTCACCTTTCTTTGCAGACAAGCCATTTGAAATACCCTTAACTTATTTCACAGCCAATAAGTCATTGAAATAATGTGTATTTTTTAGAGAAATCTTCTTATATAATTAGGCAGAAAATCTCACCTGCCATAGTTTTCAAAACAGCATAATTTCACTCTTCTCAATGCTTAATCTGTTGTATTACACAACCTTTGAGTATTTAGCTTTATCAATGACATGTACTTTAAAAATGTTTTAGAGATCCTACCAGTCTTTGAAAACATCCTTGTTCCTGGTTTCAGTTCCAGTTTTATGTATATTTTCTGCCTTGCACCTGACTCTTCCATCAATTGATGGATGGCCTTGGGAATCTAATTCTGGTATTGATAGTTTTTGCTGATTGTCTCCCCTTGTAGCTGATTTCTTCATTATTGTGTAAATTTACATCATGAGCTCATGTTTAGCTAAACAGCTGACCTTGTAAGACGCTTAGGTGTGAACGCTGGTAAGCTTCAGCAGAAAGTCGGCAAAGATTTATTTGTGTCCCTCCAATGAGTTGCCCGGGAGAACCCCGTTTTCTACAAGTGTTGGTCCAATTCTCCCTCAATAGGTAGGGGACTCCGACAGGGCTGCTTGGCAGCCCCCGATCTGGGGCAGGGGCAGTGGGTGGCCTGTGGCCCAGGCAGAAGCCTCTCTGCATGTGTCCCAGGGACCCATCTACCTGCGAACTTCGGTCACCTGGCAGGAAGCTATGATGCCCAGACCTATGGTTAGCTGAGCAGCGAGGTGTACTGTGCGGACAGGTTCCACACACACTTCAAGTAACAGGTCGGCCTGAGTGGAAAGGTGAGAGTTTGGACAGCTGTGCAGACCAAGAAGGCGCCCTTTGGCCTGTGCCTAAATGCTTGTGACACCCCACTGGACCTGCCGGGCTCTGAGGGCCCTGCCCTGGGCCCCCTGCTCCCCTGCCCTTTGTTCAGTCACAGCAGAGATGGCCACACCCACTCCCTCAGTGAGGGCAGAGTTCCAACCTCCCTCAGCCCCGCCCCCTCTCCGCAGGTTACCATGGACTACAGAGGCTGCATTCTGAGGCCAGGGCATTCCGAGAATGCCAAGGGCAGACATGATGACCTTAAATGATTTCCTCTTGTGTCAGGTTTGGTAAACTTTAGGAGCTAGGAAATGGTCCACTTTACAGAAATGTTCAAATTTACTGGCATTTCATATATTCTCTACTATAACATTGTCCTGATTCTCTCTGTATATTCTTTACTTATGTTTTTGTTTTCCTTAATCAAAGTGTGTCTTTTCAATCTTTTCAAAGAAGATTCTTTGGACTTACTAAATCACCTCAATTTTATACGTTTTCTGTTGTATTAAGTTCTGCTCATATCTTTATTTATCTTTTTTCTATGTTCTCAGGGTTTACTGTTTTGATCTTCTGATGTCAATTAAAACACTTGGTTATTCATTGTAATAAATATTTTACTTATAAAGATTGGAACATTTGAAGATTCCAGCTTACTTGTAAGTTTCTAAGGGTCAGGTCCTCTCCATTGCTGCTGGCCTAAGGTTTAGTTCACCATATAGCAATGTATATATTGACCTATTTTCCCCTCGACTTTCTGTGATTCCCTACATCTCACCTTTCTTTGCAGACAAACCATTTGAAATACCCTTAACTTATTTCACAGCCAATAAGTCATTGAAATAATGTGTATTTTTAGAGAAATCTTCTTATATAATTAGGCAGAAAATCTCACCTGCCATAGTTTTCAAAACAGCATAATTTCACTCTTCTCAATGCTTAATCTGTTGTATTACACAAACTTTGAGTATTTAGCTTTATCAATGACATGTACTTTAAAAATGTTTTAGAGATCCTACCAGTCTTTGAAAACATCCTTGTTCCTGGATTCAGTTCCAGTTTTATGTATATTTTCTGCCTTGCACCTGACTATTCCAACAATTGATGGATGGCCTTGGGAATCTAATTCTGGTATTGATAGTTTTTGCTGATTGTCTCCCCTTGTAGCTGATTTCTTCATTATTGTGTAAATTTAGATCATGAGCTCATGTTTAGCTAAACAGCTGACCTTGTAAGACGCTTAGGTGTGAACGCTGGTAAGCTTCAGCAGAAAGTCGGCAAAGATTTATTTGTGTCCCTCCAATGAGTTGCCCGGGAGAACCCCGTTTTCTACAAGAGTTGGTCCAATACTCCCTCAATAGGCAGGGGACTCCGACAGGGCTGCTTGGCGGCCCCCGATCTGGGGCAGGAGCAGTGGGTGGCCTGTGGCCCAGGCAGAAGCCTCTCTGCATGTGTCCCAGGGACCCATCTACCTGCGAACTTCGGTCACCTGGCAGGAAGCTATGATGCCCAGACCTATGGTTAGCTGAGCACCGAGGTGTACTGTGCGGACAGGTTCCACACACACTTCAAGTAAGAGGTCGGCCTGAGTGGAAAGGTGAGAGTTTGGACAGCTGTGCAGACAAAGAAGGCGCCCTTTGGCCTGGGCCTAAATGCTTGTGACACCCCACTGGACCTGCCGGGCTCTGAGGGCCCTGCCCTGTGCCCCCTGCTCCCCTGCCCTTTGTTCAGTCACAGCAGAGATGGCCACACCCACTCCCTCAGTGAAGGCAGAGTTCCAACCTCCCTCAGCCCCGCCCCCTCTCCGCAGGTTACCATGGACTACAGAGGCTGCATTCTGAGGCCAGGGCGTTCCGAGAATGCCAAGGGCAGACATGATGACCTTAAATGATTTCCTCTTGTGTCAGGTTTGGTAAACTTTAGGAGCTAGGAAATGGTCCACTTTACAGAAATGTTCAAATTTACTGGCATTTCATATATTCTCTACTATAACATTGTCCTGATTCTCCTTGTATATTCTTTACTTATGTTTTTGTTTTCCTTAATCAAAGTGTGTCTTTTCAATCTTTTCAAAGAAGATTCTTTGGACTTACTAAATCACCTCAATTTTATACGTTTTCTGTTGTATTAAGTTCTGCTCATATCTTTATTTATCTTTTTTCTATGTTCTCAGGGTTTATTGTTTTGATCTTCTGATGTCAATTAAAACACTTGGTTATTCATTTTAATAAATATTTTACTTATAAAGATTTGAACTTTTGAAGATTCCAGCTTACTTGTAAGTTTCTAAGGGTCAGGTCCTCTCCATTGTTGCTGGCCTAAGGTTTAGTTCACCATATAGCAATGTATATATTGACCTATTTTCCCCTCGACTTTCTGTGATTCCCTACATCTCACCTTTCTTTGCAGACAAGCCATTTGAAATACCCTTAACTTATTTCACAGCCAATAAGTCATTGAAATAATGTGTATTTTTTAGAGAAATCTTCTTATATAATTAGGCAGAAAATCTCACCTGCCATAGTTTTCAAAACAGCATAATTTCACTCTTCTCAATGCTTAATCTGTTGTATTACACAACCTTTGAGTATTTAGCTTTATCAATGACATGTACTTTAAAAATGTTTTAGAGATCCTACCAGTCTTTGAAAACATCCTTGTTCCTGGTTTCAGTTCCAGTTTTATGTATATTTTCTGCCTTGCACCTGACTATTGCAACAATTGATGGATGGCCTTGGGAATCTAATTCTGGTATTGATAGTTTTTGCTGATTGTCTCCCCTTGTAGCTGATTTCTTCATTATTGTGTAAATTTACATCATGAGCTCATGTTTAGCTAAACAGCTGACCTTGTAAGACGCTTAGGTGTGAACGCTGGTAAGCTTCAGCAGAAAGTCGGCAAAGATTTATTTGTGTCCCTCCAATGAGTTGCCCGGGAGAACCCCGTTTTCTACAAGTGTTGGTCCAATACTCCCTCAATAGGCAGGGGACTCCGACAGGGCTGCTTGGCAGCCCCCGATCTGGGGCAGGGGCAGTGGGTGGCCTGTGGCCCAGGCAGAAGCCTCTCTGCATGTGTCCCAGGGACCCATCTACCTGCGAACTTCGGTCACCTGGCAGGAAGCTATGATGCCCAGACCTATGGTTAGCTGAGCAGCGAGGTGTACTGTGCGGACAGGTTCCACACACACTTCAAGTAAGAGGTCGGCCTGAGTGGAAAGGTGAGAGTTTGGACAGCTGTGCAGACCAAGAAGGCGCCCTTTGGCCTGGGCCTAAATGCTTGTGACACCCCACTGGACCTGCCGGGCTCTGAGGGCCCTGCCCTGGGCCCCCTGCTCCCCTGCCCTTTGTTCAGTCACAGCAGAGATGGCCACACCCACTCCCTCAGTGAGGGCAGAGTTCCAACCTCCCTCAGCCCCGCCCCCTCTCCGCAGGTTACCATGGACTACAGAGGCTGCATTCTGAGGCCAGGGCGTTCCGAGAATGCCAAGGGCAGACATGATGACCTTAAATGATTTCCTCTTGTGTCAGGTTTGGTAAACTTTAGGAGCTAGGAAATGGTCCACTTTACAGAAATGTTCAAATTTACTGGCATTTCATATATTCTCTACTATAACATTGTCCTGATTCTCTCTGTATATTCTTTACTTATGTTTTTGTTTTCCTTAATCAAAGTGTGTCTTTTCAATCTTTTCAAAGAAGATTCTTTGGACTTACTAAATCACCTCAATTTTATACGTTTTCTGTTGTATTAAGTTCTGCTCATATCTTTATTTATCTTTTTTCTATGTTCTCAGTGTTTATTGTTTTGATCTTCTGATGTCAATTAAAACACTTGGTTATTCATTTTAATAAATATTTTACTTATAAAGATTTGAACATTTGAAGATTCCAGCTTACTTGTAAGTTTCTAAGGGTCAGGTCCTCTCCATTGTTGCTGGCCTAAGGTTTAGTTCACCATATAGCAATGTATATATTGACCTATTTTCCCCTCGACTTTCTGTGATTCCCTACATCTCACCTTTCTTTGCAGACAAACCATTTGAAATACCCTTAACTTATTTCACAGCCAATAAGTCATTGAAATAATGTGTATTTTTAGAGAAATCTTCTTATATAATTAGGCAGAAAATCTCACCTGCCATAGTTTTCAAAACAGCATAATTTCACTCTTCTCAATGCTTTATCTGTTGTATTACACAAACTTTGAGTATTTAGCTTTATCAATGACATGTACTTTAAAAATGTTTTAGAGATCCTACCAGTCTTTGAAAACATCCTTGTTCCTGGATTCAGTTCCAGTTTTATGTATATTTTCTGCCTTGCACCTGACTATTCCAACAATTGATGGATGGCCTTGGGAATCTAATTCTGGTATTGATAGTTTTTGCTGATTGTCTCCCCTTGTAGCTGATTTCTTCATTATTGTGTAAATTTAGATCATGAGCTCATGTTTAGCTAAACAGCTGACCTTGTAAGACGCTTAGGTGTGAACGCTCGTAAGCTTCAGCAGAAAGTCGGCAAAGATTTATTTGTGTCCCTCCAATGAGTTGCCCGGGAGAACCCCGTTTTCTACAAGTGTTGGTCCAATACTCCCTCAATAGGCAGGGGACTCCGACAGGGCTGCTTGGCGGCCCCCGATCTGGGGCAGGGGCAGTGGGTGGCCTGTGGCCCAGGCAGAAGCCTCTCTGCATGTGTCCCAGGGACCCATCTGCCTGCGAACTTCGGTCACCTGGCAGGAAGCTTCGATGCCCAGACCTTTGGTTAGGTGTGCAGTGAGTTGTACTTCGCGGACAGGTTCCACACTCTTCAAGTAAGAGGTCGGCATGAGTGGAATGGTGAGAGTTTGGGCAGCTGTGCAGACAAAGTAGGCGCCCTTTGGCCTGGGCCTAAATGCTTGTGACACCCCACTGGACCTGCCGGGCTCTGAGGGCCCTGCCCTGGGCTCCCTGCTCCCCTGCCCTTTGTTCAGTCACAGCAGAGATGGCCACACCCACTCCTTCAGTGAGGGCAGTGTTCCAACCTCCCTCAGCCCCGCCCCCTCTCCGCAGGTTACCATGGACTACAGATGCTGCATCCGGAGGCCAGGGTGTTCCGAGAATGCCAAGGGCAGACATGATGACCTTAAATGATTTCCTCTTCTGTCAGGTTTGGTAAACTTTAGGAGCTAGGAAATGGTCCACTTTACAGAAATGTTCAAATTTGCTGGCATTTCTTATATTCTCTGCTATAACATTGGCCTGATTCTTTCTGTATATTCTTTACTTATGTTTTTGTTTTCCTTAATCAAAGTGTGTCTTTTCAATCTTTTCAAAGAAGATTCTTTGGACTTACTAAATCACCTCAATTTTATACGTTTTCTGTTGTATTAAGTTCTGCTCATATCTTTATGTATCTTTTTTCTATGTTCTCATGGTTTATAGTTTTGATCTTCTGATGTCAATTAAAACACTTGGTTATTCATTTTAATAAATATTTTACTTATAAAGATTTGAACTTTTGAAGATTCCAGCTTACTTGTAAGTTTCTAAGGGTCAGGTCATCTCCATTGTTGCTGGCCTAAGGTTTAGTTCACCATATAGCAATGTATATATTGACCTATTTTCCCCTCGACTTTCTGTGATTCCCTACATCTCACCTTTCTTTGCAGACAAGCCATTTGAAATACCCTTAACTTATTTCACAGCCAATAAGTCATTGAAATAATTTGTACTTTTTGGAGAAATCTTCTTATATAATTAGGCAGAAAATCTCACCTGCCATAGTTTTCAAAACAGCATAATTTCACTCTTCTCAATGCTTAATCTGTTGTATTACACAACCTTTGAGTATTTAGCTTTATCAATGACATGTACTTTAAAAATGTTTTAGAGATCCTACCAGTCTTTGAAAACATCCTTGTTCCTGGTTTCAGTTCCAGTTTTATGTATATTTTCTGCCTTGCACCTGACTCTTCCAACAATTGATGGATGGCCTTGGGAATCTAATTCTGGTATTGATAGTTTTTGCTGATTGTCTCCCCTTGTAGCTGATTT